>NW_020799155.1:1378310-1532990 GCF_003259725.1 Athene cunicularia | reverse complement strand
GGGGGGGGGGGGCAAAATTCATCAATTCTCAACACACCAGAATGCTGAAAAAAAACCCACCAAAGACTAAATTTAATTATAGCTAATGTCACTGTGCCAGTGACTCCTTGGTAATGATCCATGATCTCATCAATAAGTAATAAACTCAAGGTGAGGGAATTCAGTGTACTTTTCAATGAAAGGAACTCTCTCTCATATAGCATAAAGTTCTGTAACAATACAAAGCAGCTGATACTCTGTTCAATATGGTAACTGCTTTGTACACTAAAACCTTGACCTCAATTGTTGATGTTCATAATGGCCATTCACATTTAGGCTCTCGTGATTTTGAGAGAACCAAACACACAAAATTTTGACCACGCTACAGACTATATTTGTCCGTCATTCTTCTGGCTTTCCAGCCATCACTGTGCAAGCTACAAACAGTTTCTTTAAAAACTGCAAGTTAGAAAGCAGTGTTTTTTCCCTTCCCTTTATGATCACGCAATCCATGGTGAACAGGACAAAACAAAGAACAAATCAAAACAAAATCCTCATTTCTGGCATGAAGAAAGCCAAGCATGGAGAATTTCAGCCACATGGGAATTTGTTTCTGCAATATACTGCATAATGATTACATAAAGAGGCTTTGATTACTGTAAAATTCAATGATACATGCATTTCTAATGGCACTAGAATTCCTAAATGACTACACAAGCCTTTCATGTTTATTCATCAAATATTTAAAATACAGCACAATACAAAACATTTAACTAGTTTACTCTGAGAGCAATTAACTAAACTCTTCTAACAAAAGCTTCCTCAAGAAGATAAAGTCTCATATTATGTCCAATGCATATGATTCTTACTTAATTTTTAAATAGAATTATTTGCTCAACTTTATAATTACAAAATTCCAAATGCAAACATTTAGTGGTACAAGCATATTCATAACTGTAAAGAACACTTTTGTGAGACACATGGTAGAGGGAGAAAAATCTGTTCTAATAGATTGAATTTCTTCCATTTTCAATTTCTCACAACATACTCCCTATGACTTTAAAAGAAAAATCTGTTTCCAAGCTGGTTTTAGGTGCCTGCTTTCATAACAGAAAAGCAAGAGCAGACTTACCACTGCTCCATATAAATTTCATCCTTTCAATCCCTATTGCATCTAAATATATTAAATATTATGCAGAAATATTTTTGCCACTGAAGAACTAGATTTTAAATATATTGTGCCTTTTATTTAACATCTATATCTGTAAGTACCTTTCTGTGAAGAGAGATGGTTGAGAATATGAGAATATATTGGATTTTTCAAGATGCTAAAAAATTAAGATAACAAATATTATAAAATCAAAATAATTTCAGGAAGTCACTCTATTTTCATTAGTACCGAACTGGGCTTTGAGAAAAATGGAAATTCCTTAGTGAAGATTAAAAGGCAGAAGCTACACTATAAACATTTATTTTTCTCTTTTTTCCAACATTTAATATAGTTTCTACAGTTAATTCATTTCTATTAATGTACAATTTTGGCTGCAAGTAAAGCAGGAGGCATAAATATTTTTTTCCTGCAGTATAAAGAAAACTTGTAATAGAGTATTCTAAAGCCTTATTTGACAAAAGCACACAAACCACAAAAAAAGTAAATAGAAGTACGCAGCTGTGATTTTTCAAGGACTTCAATGTATCCACTTAAAGTTAGAAGTGCCTCTATATCAACAACAGAGACATCCATTTGGGGGATTTTTTTCCAGGTAAAGAAACTTCCAAAAGTGAGTCCAACAGGCAAAAATGGAGCTTTCTGAACTTGAAAAAACATCTTCTTAAATCTTCCGCTTTTTTTGACCTGCATGAAGTGCCTCTCATTTACAAACTACCCATCAACTATAGGTAAGCATATCAACTGTTGTGTGTATAATCATAATAAGTAGCTATAGCTCAAGGCAAGCACATCCCTGTTTTCTTGAATGTCAGTTACCCTTTTGTACATTCCAGTGTCTGTGCTGGTATGATGGGACTAACTGATCATTCACCTAAGAAAAAAAGGGAAATCACCACTGAGAACTGACAAATCTTACCCTTTGAGTCATTCGAACATTCCCGTGTTGCTGCATGTAGTACAAGGAAACCCTTTGTGCTGGCGGTGCCTGGGCTGCCCCTGAGGGCTGCAGTACCCAGCCTGCTGGGAGCACCAACCCCTGGCCTGTGGAGCTGCTCCTCCAGTGCCTTCTCCAGGGGATGCCTGGGTCAAGGGCACCGGCAGGGAAAGCAGATCAACCCGTTGAAAGGACAGAAGCACATTCTTCAATCTGAGGTCATGTTTTCACAGTCAGATTGCTTCACACTGACTAAAGAAACATTGTGCTGGGCTCTTCTTCCTCTATTCACTGCAGCATGCGTATTTCAGAGGAAAAGACCCCGGCCATCTCCACTAGCCATGTGCCCCTTGAACCCTAAAAGTCATCATTAGAAATGGCAGGGCAGTGCAATAACCACCTTGGATTTGTTTGACTATTCTCATGTGCTCTGTGCTGGTCTAGTGAGGGATAGAGCAATGAAAGATATCTATGAATATGCATACACAAAGTATTCATGGCAGAATTATACATTTGCAAGCTTTTTGGACAGTGCTACAGAGATTGGAACAATCGTACATATGTTACTGAAATCCTTAGCTGGTTAAAATAAAATCTACAGGAAAACGTTACCATTTCCTATTTGGTTCCCTTATTTCTAAGCAATTTCCAAGGCAACCATTTATATTTTTACAGAATACAATTGGTCTTAAAGCCTGATGTGAGGCAGCAGTACCATTTGATTGACAGAGTAGATAGAAAAGGAAAAGAAAATGGAAAATTAACTAACTGTAGATTACAACTTTCCCTGAAGATACAGGAACAGGGAGGAGTTTGCCTCAATTAAGAAAAAAATAATAAAAGGGTAGGAGAAAAAATAGGCAGAAAAGTAGGATGCTTTTAAAGAGAGAAAAATTTCTGCAAAGCTGAATCCTCCCATTGCACTTTCAAGTGAGAAACTGCACAAAGAGCAGTGAGGCTACAAATGGACTTTAAGTCTATACCTGTTAACTTTCCTGGTCTTGACACTTATCCCCATTGTCTTACAGATTCATTAAGATATATGACACCTTATTGTACCTGCGGCCACTTTAAAGAAAGATTTTATTTTGATATAAAGCCAAATGTATTCAGACTTAAAAAAATACTGAGAAAGACTGACAATAATGCTTGAGGTGGATTCCACATGTAAGTGCCCAGAAGAATGAAAACCATTCCCCCAAAAAATCTCTAATAATGGTGTTTAGTAAGAATATATAGTTTGACACAAAACGAAAACTAAGTCTATCATCGAGTATATACTTGTGAAAAAAATTACATGATTTTGAAAAGAAACATGAATATCTCAAGCTTTATTGCAAGTATTTCTGTGGGTAGGACCGTGGTACCATACAGTACTGCTCTATTAAGAAGAATGAGATAATAAGAGTTTCTAATTTAAGGCAATATTTCTCTACAAATTCTGCAGAGATGACAGTGAACAGAACTGAGAAAAGAAAGAATTTAAAGTGTCTTTTCTTTAAACAAAGTAGAGCATTTTCAACGCTGCTTCAAGTTTTAAAGAAAAACAGCTTCAGTAGTTTTAGTGTTGATGAGAGCGAGGGACTGAGAGTACTCTGGTACAGGCAGAGTACAGGTAGGTGATGTACAAGCTTTCACATTTATCTCTGCTAATGCATTTCACATCCTACTCTGCAGTGTTCCTAATATTCAAGCCGTGGGCCTCTTACTGAAGAGATGGCAAACCACACTAAACTGCGTGGTGGCTTTGCGATACAGATCAATGCCCACAAGGGAACACGGAATGTTGTCACTTCAGATTTGGCTTCGCAACTGAACTCAAAATGCCTCTTTCATGACAGATGTTCTTAATTTCCCAACAACCCACCCCGGTGTGATTCAATTTTAACAGGGATACTTGCAAGATCAAGAAACACAGAAAAAAAAAAAAAAAAAACAAAAAAAACCCAAACCCAAACCAAAAAATGAACTTCTGCAAGTTTACTTTCATAGTGAGCAAGTTTAATAGATGATTCAAACCTCAACCGTTAGAAGACATATCAATTGAAGTCCAAATAATCTAAAATTGTCACTTTATAATGTATGTTCCCATATCCAAAACTTCATTTCTATCCCTAGTACTCTTAAAATTATCAAATTAATCACTGAGAAGAAAAATAGATTAAGAGAAAATTTGGGAATTAACCAATGCAAGACCAGACTGTAGAAGGTGTATTATTTCAACTGCCTTATACATGTCCAGTTTCTCCTTGTTCTCAGGAGACAGCATTAGAGGGGTTGTTTGTATCTTCAATATCACATGTGAATTCCAGTAGTTCTATCCATCCAAAGGATCTACCTTTGGATGGATACATACCCTGCTGGTCTTTACGACAAAAAGCAAAAACATCTGTTAAATCTCTAACCCTAGTCGGTATACAAAAATCTCGGCTTTTGAAGCTTCTTCTCAAGCTTCCTGGTTTCCATCCCCTCGTAACAATAAGGGGAATCTGTGAAGGGGTGATGCAGAGACCAGATTTAGAAAATTCCCACCAGATACAGAAAGTTGCTCCTGTCCTCTGCTTCCAGCACCTCTCCATGTGTGGATCAAAAGGAGGCAGTACAACTCACTGCATGTCATACCAGAACATTACAAAAGTCTTTACCTCAAGATCTTGCTTCACTTAAAATAAACATGATCCCATCATACAAGATGTAAACATTTTCAACCCCACTTTACAGGTAGAAAAGTTGGTATAGTAAGAATTTAAGCTGTAGTGTAACTGCATGAAACAAACACTAGTCAGATGTAGATGCAGCAACAGAACAACCAGTCTTGGAAAACAAGCGAACAGAAGCCTCACCATCACTAAATGTTTCAGTACTTGCCTAAAATAAATAGCCACACTGCTCTACACAACGAAGTTCAGAACACTTGCTTGCAGGATGTAAGTATATATATTCTAAACAGAACAGAAAGTCTGCTGTCTCCCACATTAGTCACTAGGCTTTCCCTACTCTTAATCTAACACAGATTCATATATTTTGTCTTTTCTGCAGGTCTGTCTTGTGGCTGTGGTACCCGACTTACGCTAAGCAGTATTTTCAAAGTGAACAAACCTGTCTTCAGCTTTAAAATTTGCTAGACCAAACTGGGCAAACCTGCAGGCTTACAGGAAAGATAATAATAGGTACCTGTGCAAAAGTGGTACAGAGATAATATTTTAATAGGATATGAGCCTCTAGTTCCGATTTTCTTGGACAATGACTTAAAGAACAGGTGCAGTACCAGCATTGCAACAAAACCCAACTATCTAAAAATCTTAAAGACAATGCAGCTCAAGCCAGCAAAAGATAAATTTGCTCATGGCAATATGGGAAGAAAATCTTTGTGATGTAGAAACAGATGTCACTGTACATTTTTCAGGATATGGCATTACCCACTGCTTTGTATGCATGGCTTCACCGGATATATTTAAATTATATTTCATAACACTCTCTATTATCTTCTTAATTCCGACAATATCAAAGTGAAGTTGGAATAGCATAGTCTTTATTAAAAGTTTCTATTTACATGAAAACTTACAGGAACCAATCACCCTAACTTAGAAAGTCTAGCCAAAACAAAAAGTGTTTCATTATATTAAAAAGCCTCAATTACAGAAAGCCTGACACAGCCAAGATATAATTATGATCAACATCAGACAGAGACGCATAAAAGTGAAAAGTGCAGTTAGAACATTCAGTGTGTCAAGCACAGTGAATGTGAAACCAGCTGCACAGTACTTTAATGTAATTAAACTGCACTTCTTACATAATGTAAGTTAAATAACAGGCAAGAGTGAAGTTAACTATCTGCTTTCTGGTATAGGAATGCGAGCATTGCAAGATTATTTTTAAATCTTGTTTTAAAAAGCAGCACAAGTAGCATGTCAGCAGTACCAAAAAAAAATTTCTGGTTGTCTGTCACTGGAGAGCATCCCCTTCCACTTTAGCATTACGACCCATGTGCACAAACTGAGCAGTATTTAATTATTTTTGTAGGGTGTTTGAAAAAAAGACCTAATAATCTTGTATAGGCAGAGGCAGGTTTAGGCAAAACAAAAGAAAATGCTTTTACCCCATGATATATCCACTGCCTTTTCTGCACCTTCTCAACAGTCTTCTGTTTGTGGTAGTAAAATCCTGCTGAGTTTAACTAACGCACAGAATTCGCTTCCTTTAGTTTCATTTGAATTACAAGAGAAATAAGAAAAGAATAAGTATATATTTACAGTGAGGGATATTGGCTACGTTGAACTGTTTAACTGAAGTAAGCAGGAGTAGTAGTGCCCTGATGTGGGAATTCTTATTTGTGTAGCTTTTTGCCCAGTTTCTGCAAAATATTTTATAGTCAGGTCCAAGGTTTATTTTGCCATACATGCTCACTTGTATGAGCTGGTGTCTGGTCTGGAAACACAGCCTAGAGGAGCAGAGCATACCGAACAGCCTTGGATTCCCCTCCACCCCCCAATGGGTTACCTGTCTGTTGGAGAAATGGTGTGGCTGTGTGTTGCGACCAGAAGCTGTGGCAGTAGTTTTTGAGGAACAAGAAGCCAGCTTTATTGCAGCCTAGGTAATCAGAACTGTGAAGTCACGGCACTTGGAACAGGCTTACTGCCAAAAGGACACATCCCACTTCTTGGGTCATGAAGCAAACATTGAGGTCTGCACTGCTGCAGCTATGCTGGTAATGGTATCGCGCTGTAGCTCATTTAAACCTGACTTTTATGAATCTATATACACCTCCAGATTCAAAAAAGTCACCTGAATTAATAGAAAAGTGTGATGGCTTCCAATTATAGGAAAGAAAGCCAAGCCATTAGTTTTATCACCGCTGATATTCTAGGATGTAAACAGAAGTCCAAATACCACCACGATTGAAGTCACAACCTGGGTGACCCAGAGTCATTCACACATGCTGCAGTCTACCTTAATTTAAATCTTACAGCTTTTTTTTTTTTTTTTTTTTTTTTTTCATCCACTTTTAAAACAGCTGAATATTAATAAAAGGCTAAATATATGTAAACCAGAGATGGGATTAACATTTTCCTCTACAAAAAGGTACCATAAACTATAAACCCAGAATGTTTTACATAGGAACTACATAACTGCTATGACAAAAGAGAAAGGTATTCCTTCCTGTGACTTACGAACTACATTAATGGGATTCTCTGGGAAAGACTCTAGTCCTACACTACAATTATAAAGAACAGCTATGAAAAGTTCTTCGAAGTTTGCAAAAACATATATTCATTCTCTTGGCTAGATCTTGTCCTGTATAAGTGGCAGTATAGAAGTCTGCAACTAGAAGAGTAGTAGTACAAGGATAGCTCTATGTATCAAGTCCACTTTTTTTGTTCACAGATAGCATATTACTTTCCATCATCTGTCAATCACAAGGAACAAGGGAAGTGACAAAGTCAAACTCCTTTCACTCAATTCCTGTATCTGTCCATGGGTGACAACTCTACTGGAGAAACAGCATATCCTGTTTTAAGCCCCTGTAGTCTAAACTGTGACCAAAAATTAAAACATACACATTGTGAAAATGTGTGTACATGTCCCGTCCCTGGTTACCCTTAAACAGAAGAAAATACCTTAGTCCATAAAACCTGAAAGAAATCCAGATTCTGTGTCTAAAATATTCCACACATTCCCATTAAAGAACACAGTGAAGAGACAGATCCAACCTGTTTGCTCACAGGAGTCCAAAATTGAAACGACCATATCAACTATTTTCTGTCTGAACAAAATTAGAAGTTCTCTTAACATGTAACTTATGTAAGCAGTTCAAAGACAGTTTCAAGTTGCAAGTCATGCCTTTGATTTCCTTCTTATGGATAATGAATGGATATACAGTTATGACATGAGCTTGCACTGTCTTTAATCATACTGGAGGCCAATTACAAATATGTAAAGAGCAATTCAGCTAATTAAACACGGGTGTCAAGGGACACTTTTGATGCCCAAGAGAAAACTATCAGCTGGACTCCAGCTGCCACAGAAGAAAAACAGAGATCTCCTATAGGTCCTACGATATGTTCTGGGTCTGTAAGGTTATCCTAGATGACCTGGAGCACAGAAAATGGCACTCAAGGTCTATATTTGGCAGTTAAATTACTCAAATACTTCCACTGACCTCCATATATCATCTCAAGTGAGAAACTGTTGCTCAGCATAAAAAACTGATAGTGTAACCAAAAGTGTACAACACTGGATCCCAAAATGATTCACCTTTAGCAGTGACACAGAAGATCTTGGACGCTTACAAATCAATAACAGCAGCAGCCACAGGACAGCTGCGGGTATCACCACGCAAGAGATTAAAATAAAATATTATTATCTCTCTCAAACATCAGTTTACAGGCTCTTTCATCATTTTGGTTTGGGCATATAAGTTAAATATTGTCAGAAACGTATTTCTGAAAAATCATTCACAGTGGTGTTACCTCAGTCTATTCCATAGGTTCTCTGACATAAAAAAGCACACAAGGGTAATCTTTTATTTGCCAGGAATACCTGTGCTGATTCATGTAATCAAGTAAACAATAGTAAAGGGTCCATCTTAAGTGCATGGTTCTCCTTCTCTGTTCTCTAATATAACAACAAAAAATAAAGTACATTTTAAGTATAAGAGAAGAGCAAAACTAATTCTACATAAACCTATTTTCCCAATTTGCAAACTTTCTATTACTCAATAAGATTTGTGCAAGAAATCAAGCAAAGCACTTACCGTGTCTTGAGACTTATCTTTGACATCATAGACTGTTAGTTTTATTTTAGTCTCCTCATAGATGGGGTATTCCGGTGGGAATGTCACACCAGTCAAAAACAGTGGATCTCTTGTACCCTGCGTAACACGAGCAAACATTCAGTAAGGTAACAGCTGTGCAATGTGTAGTATAACATAATGGATGTACAGAAACCACGGGCTCTTTAGAAGAGGTTAGCTTTCTACAGCAGAGAGAAGTGAATAGCTAAGTATTATCCAGCCAATAGGAAAACCAGACAACTTTAACACTTTATAAGGAAAGTTTTTTATCTGGAAAAGGTATTAAGTGCTTTTGAAACAGAGCCTGGCAACATGACTTTAAACAACATAGCCAGCAGGTAACAGTATCTGGAATACCACGTGTAATAAACAATCTTTCTTTCTCCCATGATACTTTCTGAAAGTACCACAATTTCAGTTTAGTTTAAATGAACTAAATGTATAACTTACATACACACAAAAAGTGAGATCCTCATTAAGTCCCAATAAAAGGTCTACAGAGATGCTATAGAGACTCCCTGTATTACAATAAGGTTACTGATTTGTGGGGAGGGGATTACAATATCCCTCTTAGGCGATAGTGGAGTAAGATAATGTTTGATTATACTTAATTTCCAAATATTACCAGACTTGTATCCTTAAATTTTCTATTAGGCAAAATGAAGGATTTTGCATGATAAATGTAATTTCTCTTGAAGAAACTAACTTTTCTGTGCCCCTGACTTCCCTTCCCCCAAAGCTGGAGTATGAAGCTGAAAGCCTTGACACAAAAAATTCAGGAATTTATTCAGATCTAGGACATTGTGTTGGGAAATGCATCAACTTCTATTTTAAAAATTTTAAAAATAAAAATAAAAAAATCTATTCCATCTTATGCACGACATCATTCCAGACAGTCTACAATGAAACGTCCTGATCAGATACAAGATATTTGAATTAAGCAGTTTCAGGATGGCTGGTGGCTGAAACCATAACAATTTAATTAGTAGTTGGTTGAAAATGATCACACAAAGGGGTCGTTAAATATTCTCATTGTGTGTAACAGTTAAAACAAGCCTTTGGCAAAAATGTGCGTGTTTACAATAAGACTTCCCTGTTCTCACTGAGTCTTCTTCAGTAAGTTAAGCTAGTTACACCTACATTTCCAGCTCACGCTCAATTTTCTCTGTGAACCATTTCTGCCGTTTCTGACCCTGATGCTTACAGGGCAAAGAGAAGACTAGCAAAGCAGCCTCAGACAACTTTTGCTGTAATATGTGATGCAAGTTACTAATTATTTTATACAGTCACAGACCTTACGTACACACACTCTTATCCCTAATTATAGAAGTAAGCTAATACTTTTCAAATTGCAAAAGCATCAACTTTCCAATGGAAAAAAATACAAGAAACAGGACTAAAAAAAACCATATAATACACCCACGTTCTTCTGTAACTTAAAAATACTTTACAAACTCACTGTACTCTTAATTTAGATTTACTTTGCATTGCCTTGTCCTTTCACTAGAGTAACTATTCCCTGTTTCCTTCTAGACCTCCGTCAGGAGAATCGGAGTATTCTCTGTGCCTCTACTTGAAACAACAGAGCTTTCATGAAAAGCCAAGTTCATTTCTAAGTGTTTATCCTGGTGAACAGCCAAAAGCTACAGAACACTCTTAGGTATGCTTTACTAACTGCCAGAGTGTGCTTGTCTTACCTAAGAGTACGCACTAACTTGTTTTATTTCTCATTCACTTTCTAAGCAAGAAATGAACAATTCATTAATCAACACGTTAATTGAATAAGCAAGACTCTCACCTCCACGATTTCAGTGCTTGAATACCTCGTCAAAATGTGCTCTGCTGGGTGTACCACCGAGACTTGTATAAACGTATTCAGCTTCCGATCACGGGTAGCAGCCACTAGATCCTTGCATGCTGGAGATGGTACAAAACAGAAATAGAATACTCAAAAGAAAACTCTGGGAAAACGCTGTCACAGGCACAGGACAAAGCAGACTACACTCCGGCTCCAGATTAAATCTCCAGAGACAAGCCGATTAACAGAGGAAGTCCCTTGGAAGTAACTTACAGAAATAGGAAGTCACATGCTGCAGAACTGAACTGAGATTTCGTTTCCACTAAAAATACTTGCAGCTTCTGCAAAGCTCCCTGCCAGAGGCTCATCAGCTCCAGTATATGAATGTGCATGCGCATACACACACACTTACACACACGGCAATAGTAGGTAATTTTACATAAGCACTCATTTAATTTGCCACAAAATCTCTCTTACTAGCCTGATTTGATCATCTCCTGTCTGACAATTTTCACAGTACGTGACCATTCTAAACCAGTTAAATGCTATCGGTGATTAGGTTACTTTTTATAGTCTGATACTTTATGAAATTTTAGTAGAATTAATCGGGTAAAAATCTACATACCTAAAAGGAGACAGCAAAATAACCAATTCTTTTATCAGTGACTGGCACATAAATGAAAATAATAATTGTATTCTGATATACAACGTAATTATTAAAACTCATTCTACCTACTAAATATAGGGAGTTCTTGTTTAATAATTCATGTTTATCCTGGGCTCACAGTCATGTAAGGTGACTGGGTTCGCTCTTTACACTAACACACCTCATACCTTCTCACCAAAAGGATGAAAGCAGAAAGAAAGAAAGAAAGAAAGAAAGACAGAAAGAAAGAAAGACAGAAAGACAGACAGAAAGACAGACAGACAGACAGAAAGACAGACAGACAGACAGACAGACAGACAGACAGACAGAAAGACAGAAAGACAGACAGAAAGACAGACAGAAAGACAGACAGAAAGACAGACAGAAAGACAGACAGAAAGACAGACAGACAGACAGACAGAAAGACAGAAAGACAGAAAGACAGAAAGACAGAAAGACAGAAAGACAGAAAGACAGAAAGACAGAAAGACAGAAAGACAGAAAGACAGAAAGACAGAAAGACAGAAAGACAGAAAGACAGAAAGACAGAAAGACAGAAAGACAGAAAGACAGAAAGACAGAAAGACAGAAAGACAGAAAGACAGAAAGACAGAAAGACAGAAAGACAGAAAGACAGAAAGACAGAAAGACAGAAAGACAGAAAGACAGAAAGACAGAAAGACAGAAAGACAGAAAGACAGAAAGACAGAAAGACAGAAAGACAGAAAGACAGAAAGACAGAAAGACAGAAAGACAGAAAGACAGAAAGACAGAAAGACAGAAAGACAGAAAGACAGAAAGACAGAAAGACAGAAAGACAGAAAGACAGAAAGACAGAAAGACAGAAAGACAGAAAGACAGAAAGACAGAAAGACAGAAAGACAGAAAGACAGAAAGACAGAAAGACAGAAAGACAGAAAGACAGAAAGACAGAAAGACAGAAAGACAGAAAGACAGAAAGACAGAAAGACAGAAAGACAGAAAGACAGAAAGACAGAAAGACAGAAAGAAAGAAAGACAGAAAGAAAGAAAGAGGAAAGAAACAAATGCACCATTAGCTGCTTTGCAGAAGGGAGGTGGACTAATGGGGCATGCATCGCCTCAAAAGCAAAACCCACACACCTTACATTCTTCAATAAGGAATATGCAATAGTGGGCAGTGTGATAGGATCTACCCGGTGCTTTCTGCAGTGCATCAAGTAGGCTGGGACTTTAGAAGCCTAAGAAAAGAAGAAAAGCAAAGCAAAGCCTACTGTTTCAGAGAGGCTAACTGTAAAGAAAGAGCTGAGGACATTTCCTAGGAGTCACTGCCAACCGGGAGCTTCCTCAAGTGCAGCTGACCTTTAATGTTTTAAAAGGTGAGTCAGATTATCCTCACAGCAAGCAAACCTGGTCTGATGAGAAGCCAAAGCAAGGAAAGCTCCAATACATACAAAAGGCCAACTCAGTTTGGTTTATACTTTATTTTTTCTTTGGGCTTGGACCTGCTGCTTGAGAAAATAAAGGCAAAGTTGGCAAGTTTTTTTACCGCTCTTCCATAACAGTTAAAAGGCAACAAGGAAGCAATTAAATTTAACCTTCACAGAATGTTTTGAAGTTTTTGCTTTAGCCTGAATTGCCAGTGAAATTTCTTGGTAGACAGTCTCAAACTGCCACTATCAGAGTTTTTTGTTAAAAGTGGAACAAGAATCCGTTTGTGTATGGTGAGGTCTTTATGAAACAGCTGATACGACAGCACCAGACTCGAATAGCAAGTTGCCAACAATTCCTTGTTGCTAAGGCTCACCACATTACTGAAATTAACTCTAAATATTAGCACTACTTGATATGACCTGAAGAATTATATGAGTAGATTTACTGAAAAGTGGTTACCAAAGCAGAAAAGGTTGGGCAGATACCACCTGTTTGACCTATATCCTCTCTAAAGCTGACCACAGATGCCATATTAGATCACTGAAATCTCCAGATACAGCCATTTCCCCCTGCAAAACCTGATCTTAAGCCACCACCCAATCTCTAAACGTTCCACTCTATAATCATGTTTTTAGAATACAGCATAGTAAAGCACAGTTTCAGAGGACTGGCAAGGGAGCTCACGTTCACTACCAGAAGCTGAAACACTGACAGATATAGTCAAATTTTTCACCCCTGCCACAAAGGAAGGCTAGCCAGCTCACAATTCAACAGACCTCCAAAGATGACAGGAATACACCAGAAATGAGGAGCAGAAAGAGACAGAAACCTGGGAAAAACAAAAATAAATCCCCAGGTCATCAGTGACTCTGGCAGGAGCTCTTTTAAAAAGTACTAGTGCATGATGAATAGAGGAAAATCCCCCATAAATAACAGCCTGATTTAACTTGTGGTGTGTCTCAAATAACTAGATGAGACTAATTCTTTTAGCAGCAAGAGCACAGACTTTTATCCTACTGATAAACTTTTAACAAGAGGAAGAAGATTTGCACTAAGTGGTCACCACCTTGGTGTTTCAGTGATAGTAGGGCAATCCAGTCATTAGATCATTTTCCTGTAAAAAGGCATCTTAGCAAAATGATCTTGAATGTCACTGGGTAGAGATGACGTGAAGATAATTCATCTGCATATCCCCAGTGGGGAAGATCAGCACAAAGTATCAGAGCTCTTCGGGAGATCCCAGTGCAGAAGGATAAATGAAATAAAATGAAACCTGCATTTACTTTGATGACAGAGTTATTTGTCTCTATTGTGACATTGGGCTGCTGCTGTTGACAACTGCCCTTTCAGTCATAGAGAATATTCAATAAGATTGTTGCTGACAGTAAACTGAAGATCTGGTGTGACAGAGAATTTGTCAGTTTGAGCCACAGTGCATCACTTCCCTTAAAGACAGTCTAACTAAAATGTTTAACGAAACCTAAGGACTAGTTTTAAGCTGATGCCGAAGAATAGGAGAAGTTTGTTATTTACTGTTCGCAGCCTGGCAAGTCCCACAGCCCCACACTGCATTATTGCCCCTCAAACTATTTTATCACAGAAGATCTTAGGTCTTCTCAAAGAAACAGTCACCACTCTTTGGACAAAGTGAAACATTACATGGTTGCAAAAGTCAAATACCAGCTATATGTTATGTATTTAAACACATCTGTTGGGCATCAACATACTACTCAAAGAGAAACTGATGAAAATATAAACATGAAAGGCATGCTAAGGCTCTTAGATGCAAATTTTACACAGTGAAAGTAAGTACCAACATCAATGCACTTTCCATCATAACCTATGTCCAAGCAGACCACATAATCGGTCATATTACTTTTCAATACTATGCTTGAATTAATTCTGGAAAAACTCATCAACAAAACTCAGTGAAATGAAGCAACGGCTTGTACTTACATGCCAAAAGTATATGAATCTACTCTTTGTGACTGTTGACTCAGTGTGTAAAAGCCTGAGTCATCCATTCCCCTGGTGATCCCCATCTCTGCTAAACCTATCAGAGTACAGTGAATGTTTAAGGGAGAACTGCATTAGGAACAACTTATGCTTTTATTTCAACAAAGAAAAAAGTTAAGGCGGCAGGAAGAAACAACTCCCCTACATATTAAGCAAAGAAAAAGAAGGAAAGAAAGCAAAGTAATCACTACGTGTTGGGCAAGATGAAAGGCTGCAAGGAAAAAGAATTGCTCTAAAATACATTTACAAATATTAACATATTTTACAAAATGCCGTAGCCTACGTATAAAATTCTTACCATTTAAAATGCCTTAAACCAGGTAACATTTAATCAGTGTAATCCTTCAACACTTACTTTCTAAATAAAAGCAAAGACAATATTGTTGTTTCATTTCCATTACTATTGTTGTTCTGCTACTAAAACTATACTATCCTTAGATGAATCACAGTAAACAAGTGCTCCTTCTCTGTCAGTCATGCCTGTGCGTTCCCCCATACATTCCAGTACCACTATGATGCACATAAATCACGTGAGCCGTAAACGCAAACCACACAAGTAGATGTTTGATTCTCAAGTCCTGCCACATTTAATATTTCATTGTTCTCTATGCTGCACTAACATGCTGGCTGTGCTCTTCATCCTATGTGTGCGTGTGTGTGCAAGTAAAGACAAGGGGAGAGAAAGACTGGTTACTGTTTTCTCAAAACTGGGCTATGCTGTAAACGCAGCAGAATCTTGCTTCATAGCTTCAGTGACCAATTCATAGGATCAGGGATAATTTTCTGAAAGTGTTAACTGTATGGAGGAACAGAGCACAGGAAGACTAAAAAATCCCAATGACTATATAATAATAAAAAGGGGGAAAACAAACAAAACAAAACAGAAGTTAGTCTGGAAATTCATTATAGGTCTTCCCTGAAACTATAATAATTCTGACCAGGTGTTCAGCACTGCTCCGAGCACTAAACCCACTGGAGGCAAAAGAAATTAATCTGGCTGAGAACGAGGGAGATGCAGCATCTCCCAGAACTGAAAAAGATCTAGTACCTGGAACAAATGACATGGGCAGAGGGACCGAAAGACATCCTCAGCTCAGAGTTCACAGTGGTGTTTGGGAAGGAAGCCAAGGTCTAACCCAAAAATTGGGAAATGGCCTTGAAATGGCAGTGTTTATTTTTGTTCGCAGGGGAAATTACAGCCCATTGGTGAATGTCTTCCCAGACTATGAATTCACACAATGAATGTATTCGCCTACCTGGCAATTTGCAAGGTAGATTTTTCTCTAATCGGTGACAGAAACATCATTTCCCACAGCTTCATTCCTTTACATTTTCCAAACCAAAACAGATTTCAAGGGGCTGGCAAGGGATGGGAATTAACCACCATACCCTGTTTTCTCCAGGGCATGCTATTTTGTGTGCTCTCAAAACAGAACAAAAAATTAGTAGTATCTGAAGATGGGAAAAGCCTGTGTGTATCTCTCATATATATACGCGAACATAATGTTCAAAATTTTTTTTCATTTCAGTGGCATCGCAGCAGCATTATTATCCCAAAGCAACTTAGTTTATAAATAATAATGTACAGTCTGTCTTGATGGAGTAATTAACTGAGGTGCAGCTATTCCTTAGTGGTAAAAGGACATGTTAACTAAGAGAACACTACATTCAGACCTGTGCTATATGCAGAACACTAAACAGTACACAGCTTGCTTTCCTCCACCCTGGGGGAGTGTTGAGGAGGGTAGGGAGTCATCAGAGAAGAAAATGCGCATCACCACTGCTTCTGCCTGTGCTGAACACACAGTGCTAACCAAGCTTGCTGAGAACACCTTCAGTCAGGCACACATAAAGGCTTAGGATAATCCAACTTTGGAACATACAGGAAACCTTTAGGCATACTTTTGAATTAGGAGTGCAAATGAAACTGCGAAAGGTTTGAGAACAGGACAGCGGTGTGCTCTCTGCATGGCAAAATATGTTTGAAAGCAAATGAGAGAAATGTTTGAGGACTGGTATTAAGCACAGAACAGTGTTAATGAGCACCCCTCCAGCTAGTGCTCCATAATAAATATTATTGTTTTATTATAAATAGTACTAATCGGTTGTCCCATTCATGTGTCAGCAGGAATGGCTGAGTTTGCTGGTGGGTAAAGAAAACCGCTACCCAGGGACCAAAAGAACAGAGAAGTTACTCCCACAACAATTTGCAATGTGGACTTCCGATAAAATTCACTGTATGACACTAAATATCAAAGGATGCAGCCACAGAAATGATAATATCCACATTATCACAAAATGAGGGCACAGGCATGTAGTCAGGGAATGTATTATGAAAAACACTCATTAACAGTAGCAACTAAAACAGATGCTCAGACTTGGGTAAACTGCGACAAAAACAATCTCTACAGAACAGAAGACTATATTTGGATCACATATACACATAAGTAAAGATTCACTGATTTTTTACATAAGAAAAGGTCCAAGATCACTGTTCCTGTCTCAGGGGATGAGAGGTTTGTACTTATATATATATATATATATATATATATATATATGTATATGTATGTATATATATATATATATATATATATGAAATGCATATCTGTTCTCCAGAACGTACAGCTGGTTGCTAAAGTAACCTAGTTATATCTCAGGGAAATGGACATATATAATACAGTTAGTGTCCTTCAGGGGATGCCTGTAATTAATGATGGAAGGAAAATTTCTACCAACAGTCCAAGGAGAAAGAGATGACAGGGAAATCTTACCAGATGAAGCATAAAGATAGATATCTATGACATCTCTACAAATACAGGTATGGGGAGAAAAACTCACAAACACCACCAATACCCACTGTAAGTAATATATCAATATGTTGTCCACGAAAACATCAATCATTACTCACTTAATTTGCAGATAAAAGGATGTGATTATTTAGGATTCATTGAAATAAGATATATGAGTGCTGCTTGGGGAAAACGTTGTATGTTGATGGAGGGCAGGGATAAGTGATCGTGCACAGGAGTTGAAATGCCAGCTGCACGCATCACCCTATTCGCATATGAAGTGACAAATCTGGTTATAATTACCACTGTGAAAATCAGAAGTGACCTATTTCAGAGTAAGTTCTGCTCACCCTGGGTTTTGCAGCGCTGAAGAAATTCTGGGGTTTGTGTCTTGTGTGTTTTACCAAAAGCCTCATGCTGGACTAGAGCGCTTTCAAATTGCATCCTTCTGCTTTCTCCAAGAAGGTAAAATAAATGCAAATGCTTAGACTGTAACTTTGCATTGCCATTACCAGAAGCAGTAATAGCCATTTCCTGAGCATGGGTTTGAATTCTTCTGACATGTTAGAACAGGCCTATTTCATATTGCTGCTTTGCTATTCAGCCTGGACAACCCCAGTTATTTATAGAGTTTAAGTATGATAGATGCAAGAGACTCAGGAAAGTGGCTGATCGGATCAAGGCATAGCTCACAAGCATCATATTTCCCCTGCAGAAGTGAACACATTGTTACACGTGTTAACCATCCATTCAGTGCAATTTACATTTTGGTAGAGAATTAACCCCCTGCTAACATTAGATGATCCATTCCAGCACATTCACTGCTAACAATCATGCTTCTCCAGCTTTATTTACAATTGTGTGTAAGTGAATTCCACCACCTCTGTGCTCTAGACTTGAAGTACACAATGGCAACGAGGTCATGGACGTGAATTTCTAGCTCTGCTGACAACAGCTGGCTCCTTCTGTTATGAAAAAACTTGCTCATGATCAATATTTTTAAACTCCTTTAATTTTTGAAACTACATCTGAGAATGTGTCTCTATCTTTTTCATGTAGTGTTATGTTTAGTTATAAAAATGTAATTCTTCCAAAAAAGACTGTATTTCCTTACTGAGCACACCACGCCTCTAACAGCACAGAGAACTGTTTTACTGAGATGGTGCAGTAGGCTAGTGACAGCATAGCAGAGCTCTTGCTGTTGCTCTAGATTCTCAATTAGCCTCTTTACCTTCTGTCCAAAACTACTCTACTCATGGTACTGCCTGTTATTGTTATTTATGCTCTGAACTGAAGGTGAGGCAATGTTCTCTGGCAAGAGAAATGAGGGAAGAAGCTAAAAAAAAACCCAAACCAATCAAACCCCTTGAAGTCTTAGAAAAACTTGCTATATGTTACTATACTCCAAAATATTAGAATGGATTTTGATATTGCTATTCCAAGGTTGTAATTAATTTTGGTACTATTGGTATTCTAGAATAGCATTGAGACCTTAAATCTCCTGGAAACAGAGCTAAATACCAGTTCCCCCTTCACCTTTTCCTAATATTGTCCAATCAAGTATCTAATAAAGATGTAAACTTGCTGTAATTTCTTTCAGAGATTTCTCACTATCCCAAAAATAGAGTGGTTACAAGTTTAAATATCAGCTGAAAAATTAGAATAGCAAATGGTACACAGATTTCCTTTTTTCCTTTGAGTTTTTCTTTATACTATAAAAGCTCACTGCAAATATCTAGAACCTGTAACAATTTGTTTCAGATTTTATAAATATATTCTGCTGGTTCCTCATCGTCCATCTCTTCAGAAATAAAATAAACGTACAAAAATATATCAGCAATACCACAAGAAGATGAGAAGAAACGAAAGCGCCAAGTCTTTCTCAAAGTGTTCGGTCTGCCACATCTGATTTTGTTTATTATAACAGCATATATTGCTTCCTTTGACATCAGCATTTATACACTGCTATACCAGTTGTCAAGTGAAGCATTACATGGTTTTGATCCCCAGTGTGCAGTATTACTTTACAACACTGTAAATATGTAAGGAACATTCAGCTGTTGCTTAGCCTTACTCCAAATCCATGACATCATATACATCTTCACAAAACATATTTTCAGGCTTGGTGAGGAAAGAGGCTTCCCTTACAAAACAAAGGAAGGCCATCAAGCAACACAGAGCCCAGCAACCGCAGCAGACAACAAGCTTCAGAAAGAACTCTAAAGAACCCGAAATGTTTTAGGGTGCTCCTTCACTGCTGAAGAGCTACTTTGAGCAGCTCTAAGTGGGCTACTCCGGATTATGGGTAGAAGTCCAGCTACAGGAGCTCAGAACTCAGTAGGGAGCAATCCACCCTGCTTCGTTGGCATGTTGCACAGCCTGGATAAGACTTCAGGGTCCCACAAGGATGTTGCTGTTACCACTCAAGCTAGCTGATGTTAACATTGACCTGAGTACATCTAAACAATAGTGAAATTTTAGAGCCTGCAATAAGGATGTCCCTTTCACATAAACTTCTCTGGAGCCAGCTCTCTAGTTAATTATAAACTAATTCACTATGTGACCATAGCCTGGTTCTTCATAGGATACTGATAATGAATAAAACTCTTAATTTCTTCTTTAAGTGAGAATGTTACATAGCGAAGGCATCGTGACAAAGTTGCCAGAAGAAAATGCAGTAGGAAGCTATATTAACAATAGTAACCCACAAAAGACTGACAACAGTTAGACTTACAAGTAAAGCTATTGTTTGCAAGCTATGTCTAACTGAGCATCCTTTAAGATTCATTTGTCTGAAAAGATTTGTGTCCCTTCCTTTACAGATGCCAAGGATGGAGCCTCCATTGCAGTGAAGGGTGAGGAAACCATGTTGTTGATTGATTTCACAAAGATTCCTAAAAAAACCCAACACCCAATGAAGCATGGCAGAAAAATTTGAGCACTGGTACTCTTCATCTGTAGTGCTCAAATGAGACAGAACATGGCCTTTTAAAAAAGTAGGGCATGTATTACTGAGCTGTATGATTGTGCTGGTTTGTTGTGTCCCCACTCTGCCCTCTCTTCTGTGCTGGGATGTTAAACACTAGCCTGATCCACAGCTGGTTCTCCTTGCATAGGTGCTGTCAAGTGTTGAAAATCACTATCGAATCTGTCTATGAAGAGAGTCCTCTACAGAAAATACAAATCAAAGCACTAGTCTCCCCAGTATGCCAGAGGCCATCTTTTAGCAAAACAAAAAACATGCTCTTTGACAAGTCTAAAAGGAAGCCAGACTAAAACATACTTCAAGGTCAAATAAGAACAAGACGCACTTTTAATCAAAAGAGAAAAGAGTTTCTGTAAGAACAATCACTTTTAGCCTTGTAATGATTAAATTTCCTAGTCAGGAATGCATGATAAATGCTATGTAATCTGCATGCAAGCTGTAGTTAAAAGGAGAAGACATTCTAATATAAGTAGGACTTGTCTGAAAAAGGTGGTAATTCTGCATTAATACCTAAATTAGAGATCCAAGTAAGAGACAATGCTTTACTCCTCAGGGGGTTTTGAAACAGCCATTCTGACAAATACTTTTAGATTGCTTCAGTTATTTCCGTGAGATAGCAAAGTATAATCTCTTCATAAGGAAAAAATACATATATATTTGTATGTTTTCACAGAGTACAGAAATAATAAAAGCTCACAGATCAGGGCTGTGTCAGAGAGGAAGTTTCAGGGAATCCACCTTCCAGGAGCATTTTACACCCATATTGTGAAGAAATGACCTTTACTCCTAACTTCTCCAAAATGTATGTCTTAGCCATGAGAACTCTGCTGGTACAGACAAACGGTCTTTAAAAACGTGTCATTTTACATTAATATTTTTAAAGCAGCATATACATTTGTATTTCCACTTTCTTCAAAATCAGCACTGAGCTCACCTCCTCAGAAGTACTGGCCTGGAATTATTACTCTAAATCGTTAACTCACAGATTCACAAAGGTCTGTACCTTGTATTTTGAGACAGATCTAAAATAGGGAGAAATTATGAACTTCTACAGTGCAGCAGAGCCCAGCATACTGCATGCTAAACCAGAAAGTTGGTCCCTATACTATAAATAGACTGTCATTTCCAGCAGGAGTTTCTTCCAAGGTGAAAAACTGCTATTTACATGTTACAATACTGTTTGAAACTGCCTTAGTTTTGATGTGTTGATATATGTAAAGACACAGTTGACTTCCCAGAGAAATAATTTTAAATTATTTCAACTCCTCTGTACAAAGAAATATTAGTTAAGGATTAAAGGGGAAAAAAAAAAAAAAAAAAAAGGAAAGAAAAAAAAAAATAAATCTTTCATTTGTCTCTGGCAGATTTGAGATTTAAATCCAGAATGATCTAGGTAGTGCTGCTCTTCATCTCAATGGGAGCACATTCAGATCCCAAAGTTGAAAATGGTGCTAGCCCATTTTAGTTTTTTAAGCAGGTCATTTACAATCCTATAGCCAACAATCCTCAGCTTAAGTGTGAAGAATTCTGGTCTTCAAAGAATGCTAAAACCAAATTCTTCTTAACTCATCATAATGAAATTCTGTACTCATTCAATCTCAAAGAAGTCAATCTTAAATGCAACTGGATTTTAGATTAAATTGTCAGCTTTAACTTGTTTTTAACATTTGAACTATATTTCACAAGACAGTCAGAATTTTATTTTAATTTAGTTCATTTCATTTCATTTCAGCTTCATGTTCCACATAACAGGGAAAAAAGCACACTAAAAATATGATTAATCACAACCATTAAAATGTCCTTAACTGTACTAGAAACTTTATTATCCACAGAAGGTAGGGGTAAAACAATGAAGGAAAGCATTCTTAAGCATTTAGTTTGTTTTCAGCAAAGCCCTTCCAAGCACCTCAGGTAGGTCTGCTTGTCATGCTGTGGAATTTTGTGGTGCTACATTTAGGAAAATTCCATTTTTTTCAGGGCCTGCAGGGGAATCTCATTTTCAAGTCAAATCTCACCGCAGGACATGCATTTCAAAACTTCCAAAAATAAGTACATCTATAAGTAATGTGTTCAAAAGGGGAGGATGACTTCAGTCCTCTATTAATTAAATGTTTTTCTTTTTATGGAACTTCTGTTGCACATAAGAGGATAAGAGAAAAAGTCCACTGGGAAACATTTTATAACATGAAAGTATTACTACAGTTATTTCTATAGGCATATTTAGAGATGTATTTAATAACTACCATCATTTGAAAGACAAATGTTAAAGCAGTGCAGTATCATTAGAGTCAAAAAAGTTAAGAGCTATAATGCTTTGAATTACTTAAAAATGTTTCAGTTAATATATAATTGGCTTAAGAAAACAGAATTGTTTCATGTCTGTTTAGTCATTACTATTCTGTGCAAGAAGCATGAACTACATGAATACTGTAAACAACTTGCTTTTTGTATCCCAAATGATCTATACTCTTTTGGAATTATAAGATGACTTTCTCTTCAAGGAGAAAGACACACGAGGAAAGAATTTAAGGAATTCTCCAGACAATTCCTGAAGTGTCTTACACGCTGGGCTAAAGGTTAGAAAAGACCAACTGCAAAAAGTGACTTTAAAAAGTCAAGTGTAGACTCACAAAAAAAGACAGAGATGGCCACAAGCGGGTTTTAAACAACTCTAAGTCTCCACACACCTACTACCTAGCTTTAGAGGTATTTAAAATCTCCAGGTATAGCAGCTTTCAGCTGTAAGAGGTCCCTGCATGCCTACAGGCTGGCTTCTGGGCACTGCCCGATCGATCGCCTCAGCCGTGACAATGCTGAGCAGCTCCCAGCCACCTCTGTCCCATCCAGATTTGCAAACCACACACCTATCTTGACGGTCTCAGGCTGGCAGGCAGTGGCAGGACACAGCTGGTAGTCCACACTCTGCAAAAACATCACTGCTGATTTCCTTCACAACAGACCCAGCGGGACGGCTGAAGGAGAAATGGTGCCAGTGCCCCTTTTAATTCAGTAGAGCACTGGACCAGAAAGAGGTCAGATACAGGGCAGATCCACAGGTTTATCATCCTGACCCCCTTTAACACAGCAGCTACAAACCACAAAAAGTTGCCAGTTATTACACAAGAGAGTGCATACAAGCAGGCACTCAAGTCTTCTTCTTGAAGCAGGCCCACCTTGATTTATAAACAGGAATAATTACTGGCAGCAGCTTTAGAGGGGACAAAAGGTAACCTGAAAGGTAATTACTATATTTTATATATATTATTTCACATTCACCTGTCACTGAATTTGGGTCACTGTCCACGGTTGCTCCAGAACTCAGGTCCACCCCTCTGGAAAATGAGCATTAGTCATCCACAGCTTGTTTTGTCTTTGACCTAAATTCTTTTATGTGTGGAGAAAGGGGGAAGAGTTTCAACTAAGAGCGTACATTTAAATTTTATTCCTGGCCAATGCCACTGCTGCAAATATATATTCAGTAAACCTTCTACTTTAAGCTTACATTTTACAAGGATTCCCACTAGTAAGTATTCCCTGTGAGAATATAGAGAAAAAAACCAAAATTTTGCATTCAAATGTGCACAAAAAAACCCATAGAAATGAGCACCGATATTATCCCAGGCCAAGAGCATTCACAAAACTTTAATTCCGTATTTGCTCGACTCTCTCCAGTCCGAACTTGTTCTTTGCCCAAAAAGCAAGGCAATTCAGGTTGCTGTTATATCCCTATGTGAGGCACACTAAACACACCATAAAGGATTTAATAACAATGCAAGAGTGGAAGTTCCCTAAAACTGCTCAAGTCCACATAGTTGGCAACAATTTTAAACACTCTAATTCCAATATAATTATGAGGAATTATTTAGAGAACCTGAAGAATTTCTAGTTCAAGGCAACAGATACCTTAGTATCAACATATGGTACAGAATGTGACAAGAGTCCATTGCAAACCAATCACTAACAGCAAGCTTTAAGAAGCTTTAAAAATCCTACTGGAAAATTACATGACAAATCCCTGCCACGTAAATCACAGAATCAGTCTTGAGCTTATCGAGTCCAACTGTCTGCCCAGTCAGAGTCAGCTTCAGCAGGTTGTCCAGGATTGCGTCCAGTTGGGTTTCAACCATCTTCAAGGACGGAGACTTCACAACCTTCCCAGGTCATCTGTGCCAATGTTTGACCACCCTCACAGTAGAAAAGTCTGTGTGGGAGTGGTTGTGTTCTGACTGTGTGTGTTTAACTTAAGTCCACATTCTCTCGGTCTTTTGCTGGGCATAACTGTAAAGAGTCTGGCTCCCTCACCTTCATTCTCTCCCACCAGGTATTTAGACACATGGGTAAGATCCCCTACAAGCCTTCTCTTCTCCAGGCTAAGCAGTCTGAGCTCTCTCAGCCTCTCCTCATATGAAGGATGCTCCAATTCCTTAATAATTTCCACTCCTTTAATCATAAATGTTACTTTTGGCATCCCAGCTGACTCTGTACAATAATTCAAAAAAACAAGCTATTTCTTGTACCTGCCTAGAAGAAATCCCAAGACTGTAATGGGCACTGAACAGCAGCAGAAAAAAATAAATAAATTATTTCAGCCACTGAAGCACAAAAGCAGAAATACTAAAAATAGCTCTTAAGCAAACTTAGTGGTATACACAATTTCAGGTAGAAATAACGTTTACAATTTTTAATGCTACCAGACAATGCAGTTTGATGAAAAAAGCCCCTCTACCAGGAGAAACAGTATAGTTTTAAAGGATTTATGAAAATGTATTTATTCTTCGTAATGAAGCTGTGGAGAAGACTAACAACTCTATTGCTGAAAACATTCTGCAGACACCGTGTGCCCTCTAAGCCTCCCTGACAACAGCATGAGTAAGGAATTTTAAATTAAAAAAAAAAAAAAAAAAAATCAATTACATCCTGAATAATTAAAATGTCAGCTTCCTGGACAGTAGGGAAAGGTAGGAAGAAGGCAGAAGTGCCAGGACTGCCATCCAAATCTCTGTTGCAGGTAAGGAAGTCTTACAGAGCTTTCTATAAGAACAAAAGAATAACTCATCCTTATTTGGCTTGTTGCTCTCTGTGTATAAATGTCTGCAATAGAAATGACTCTCAATATGAATCTAAATAGTCCTCTTCATTCAGACCATATTTC
This sequence comes from Athene cunicularia, assembly GCF_003259725.1. Taxonomy (NCBI): domain Eukaryota; kingdom Metazoa; phylum Chordata; class Aves; order Strigiformes; family Strigidae; genus Athene; species Athene cunicularia. Next base: position 1,507,313 of record NW_020799155.1, on the reverse strand, counting down.
TGGCTCCACAGAGGAATAAGTCACGGACTTATTATGTATCAGGTAAGCACAAAGCCATCAAGGTCATGTAAGAGCTGTACCTGTGGGCATGCTGGTCATGCAATGGGAGAGTGGGCTCAGTGCCAGTCTCATCTGGGAAGATGCTGCCCATAAAAACTCCTTCCACATCACAGAGAACTGCTAGATAAGCCATTGTTCTTCCCAGCTCAGCCACTGAGCTCACACCTACCTCTGGCACTCACCGTATTCCACTGCTCTGGCACCTGAAAGACTAAAGGTTTAGTAGGCTACACACCTGCATACACAAAAACACACACACCCCACCCCCCAAATCAAGTCTCATAGTACGAGATCTAAGAGACCTCCATGGGAGGCATCCTAGGGAATCTGAAGAGACTCATTTGAGAGAATGAGGTTCAAAAATTTAAGTGCTAAATGTACGTATGTTGGAAAGACAAATAGGAGAAAGTATATACAGTAGGAGGTGTATTTTGGGGGGAAAGCAGGAAGATAAAAATAATGAGGAAAAAAGAGAAGCAGTGTGTGCTAAAAATAACTCCTCTCTAACTTAATGATTTTTAATCCCACGTTCCTATGAACTAACTTATAAATACCCTGGAAACAAAAGTTTTCCATTCCATTAGAATAATTTTAAAGTTTCTCTCACATTCACCAAAACACCCAATACTTCAGAAGCCAAGCATTATGCTTGTAAAAATACTAAAGGACAAATTAATGTACCTACTGAGTTTGGGGTTGGGTTTTTTTAGTATCTATGTGAGAAAAATTAATGAAACAGCCCAGTTTTGACAGAATTGCATTAACTCTCTACCTGCATCTATAAATTTTTAAGTAACTCTGGAACATTTTTCCTAAGTAACTTTCAATAAGCCTTACAAGTTATCATAAAGGGTTTTGATTGCTTTAAGTATTTTACCTCAAAAACTAGAATTAGTTCAGTCAAAGCAGCCTGAGTGCTGTTACCGGCAAGGAATGAGGTAGATGAACATACTAAGGCTGAGCTGTTGTCATTAATCTGGTTCCAGTATCTAACACCCAAACTCTCAGAAAGCATCCCAGTTTTCAGCATAGACACAACCTTGTACCTTTGAAATTTTGGATAGAAGGAACTCTGCAAATATGAGACAACATATATATATATGAAGTCTAGGAGAAAAATGTGAAATGGACATAAAAGTACAATTTTCAATATCAAGAATAAACTTATTTTACTAAGAAGCCTAGCAATTTTATTTCTTTAAGATTTGAAAAAGAAAGGTCCTTCCTAATCTTACCCTCCTTTTCCACTGGCCTTGTAAATGCAGCAGTTTGCCAGTTCTGACAGGATTTCAGGATTTGTACATTTCTGACAGAATTTAATCCTATTATCTGCTGCATCGCTCCAGAACTAAGATGATAAGACCCTGTTTCTCAGAATGGTTAAATTCCAAAAAATCCTTTCAACTGTTAAATAGCTTTTCAAACCCGGGTATTTACAAACTCCTCTCTAAACAGATTAGCCACAGCTATTCAAAATTTATCTCTAGATAAGTGTTTACATCAAAACATGTGAGAGTTGCTGGGAGAATCTTTATTCTGTTAAGATTTAAGTTTCCCTTAGTCACAGCCCTAATTTACACACATTTGTATTTAAAAGGCTGTCATTAATTTTCTCATGGCAGTTCAAATACAATTTTTTTTTTCTTAAAAGCAAAAGTGTCCAGAAACAGAAGATACTAAAATCTCATAGAACAGAATGGAAGAAAACTCCTTGAAACCCAGCTTGCACCTGGGTTTACTAATATTGATACCCCAAAACATACTCATGTTACTTAATACTCACATCAGTACATCAATGGATTCCTGTAACTCCATCATACTGGAATATGCTCAATCAGTAATAACTTACTCCCTCATGCTGGTTCATCATGTGCTCCGGCCCACTTCAGAGCAAATAAGCATCCCTGCATTTAATGAGCTCACTGTGGTGACTAACTGCTACATAGCATGGTGTAATATAGAATTTTTATCTTTATAACCTACACAGAAATTGAATTTACACAAGTCAAAGCTGCTTAATGAATATCATTAAGTAGCAATGGATGTCAACAAGTTGAAAATATTTCTATGACTACTTCTATCATGAATTACTTTTTACTGACACAGAAACTAAGTAGATAACTCACAGTTAACAATGAATAATGCTATGCTAGATATAATGGGTTGTCAGCAATGAAACACGTTTTCATATATATGAAATACATACATAGAGCAGCGCCCTGATTTTGGCTGGGATAGAGCTAATTTTCCTCCTAGTAGCTAGTATAGCACTTTGTTTTGGATTTAGGATGAGAAACTATTGATAAACACAGGTGGGGGTTAGTTACTGCTGAGCAAAGCTTACGCAGAGTCAAGTCCTTTTCTGCCTCTCACCCCACCCCACTGCACCAGCAAGGGGGCTGAGAGGGGAGGCACAATGATTTGGGAAGGGGATGCAGTTGGGACAGCTGACCCCAACTAACCAAAGAGATATTCCATCCCAGATGGCATCATTCTCAGCATACAAAGCTGTGGAAGAAGAAGGAAGGGGAGATGTTTGGGGTGATGGCATTTGTCTTCCCAAGTTACTGTTATGTGTGAGGGAGCCCTGCAGTCCTGGTGATGGGGAAGCACCTGCCTGCCCATGAGAAGTGGGGCATGAATTCCTTACAGATACCTGTATTACTCTATATATGGAGATATAGATATTCTACAAATAAATATATTTTATCTGTAAAGTATATTATATTATAGAGAGAATTTTTCAGATTCTCTCAATGTGCTGGAAGCAGGCAGAACACTAACTGAACATCTCCCAAAGTTTCATTACTGGGGATTTTTGAGTCTCTGCATATTCAGCGATACAATTAGTACAGATTAATATTTAAGGTTCGTGACAGCATGCTACTTCTCTAGCTGCAATGCAAATGAAGACAATTCCTGCCCTAAGGGATTGAAGGATAGATTTCTAAAATCACAGTAGTGCCTACAGACACAGATTTTAAAAATCTGGCCTAATTCTCTAGAACTCAAACCCAGCATATCTGGAAAAAACTAACAAGGATATGAGTTTTTTTGAAAGGACTCTGGTTTTGAGCTTTTTGGTGTTTCCCCCCCCCTCATTTTGTGTTGGTTTTTTTTTTTTTTCAAAATTTTTTCCCTGCATATATAACACATTCTTAAAAGAGGCTTTTATACAGTGAACACTGTACGTTAGCAAACCATGATGGTGTAATACATTCTGTATAAAGTGAGGCAGAATATAATGAATTAATTTGAAAAGACAAATAGAGAATGCAGGCTGACACTATCAAATGGAATGAGACAACCTTCTGCAAGACACATGCTGAATATGCTCATAACAGAAGTCATACAAGACTAAGAGAAGCTAAAATTTTAAAGGAAAAAACATACCAAAACATTCCCTTTGTATTATTAATTACTTCAGTAGTGGCATAACAACTATTTTACTACATAAAAATTGACTAAAATTACTAAGTCATAACAGTAATATCTGGACTGTTTTGGCCATACCACTGAAAAAGACAGTCCTTTTCTCTGACAGGATATGTAGCATGGAAAATTCAGGAGTGATGCTTTACTTTTATAGGGGTGTACAATGATGAAGGAGCAGAGCTTCAGGAAGCCGTCTATAAAAACAAGTTACTTTCAGTTTGGAAAGGTCTATGACAGAACCCCAAAAAACTTCTCAACAGATAAAACACTGTGGGAGGAGAGGTGGATAAGGAAGAATGTAGAGTCTTGGCAAATCCATCCACAAATCACTTCTCAGCATTGTTCACGTAATGTCTGCATATAATGAAAGCTTACTATGATCACCCCAGAATGCAGAAGCACAGTGAGGAGAGCTCACTCTCCTCAGGGGTCACCAATTCAATATCACTCAACTCTAGGTAATCCCCATTATCAATTTGCTCCATATGTGGGACCCTGTTCCACCATCAAACTCTGCCAAAAGACAGATAACAGTATGACATGAAAGGTGATAGGCATTCACTACCTTAGGACACTTTTGGGAGGTAGTTTCACTTGTTGCACTGAAAGCAACTAAACAATGGCTCAAGTCCACCTGCATAAAGTGAAGGGAAAAAGGAAACTCCTCTAGGACTTAGTTCAAAAACATGACAAGTCCTAAATCAAACCCACTCAAAACATGCCAACACAGTCTATTACACCGGGCTTGAAACTGCTACCTCTTTGGAAGGATCCTTTCTGTCAAAAAAAGTTCATCCTAGCAACATACAATTGCTAAGAATAAAATGCATTTACAGCATCTTATGATACAGTGCAAAAGTCTCAAAACAGGCAGAAGACCAATAAAGAGTTCCCAGAGGAAAAAAGACCATTCTTCCCTATCACGATACCTTTTCTACTTCCTTAATTTCATCTGTCCAATTTAACTTGTCTTTTGTCTAATTTTTGTTGTGGTTGGGAAGAAACAGCGTCAAATAGAAATCAATAAAACAAGGCAAAATACCCGACTAGCTAGTTTGGTGGAAGATTCAATTTCTGTGGGATCAGAACAAATTAATGTAAAATTTGACAAACTGTTTCAACAGAAAAAAGGGTGAAATTTAAAAGTAAAATTTTAAAAAGCCCAAACTCAACCTTCCTTTTTATATTTTTCCTAATATTGTTCCTAACATGGTCAACACAACCTTTTTTGAGAGATAAACACCCTTCAGCATAAAGTGACACTTCCACTTTGATTCATAGAGAAATTTTTAAATCTACACAAAAGTGTGATGATAGCTTTTCTGTTGTGTTTTTTGGTTTTTTTTTTTTTTTTTTTTTTTTTTTTTTTTTTGGCTGACTCAACAAAGTATCAGTTATTCACCACCTGTAATGTGATGAAGCAGAAGGATAACTGAGTTAAATGGGAAAATTCTGCTAGGATCAGGACTCTGACTCCAAGTTTGTGGTATGGATAAATATAGTATTTCTCCTTATCACTCTTCTAGGAACAGCTGGTGCTGAAAAAGCTCCTGATTATATTTCAGAATTGGAAAAATCATTTAGTCATGGGCTTTGAGCACCATCAATGTACCATTTAGGTTCACTACGTAGAGTTAAATCAGCTTCAAAACCTTTTCCAAGGGATGCCATCACACTATTACTCTAGGAAAAATAAGACTGTGAACAATAAAATATTCTGCATTCACAGGTAGACATCTCTAGTATCAACACGCTATTTGGTTAATGAAAAAAATACCTTAAAGATTTTAAATTTTAATTCTTTCAACTACTTGCTGAAGTTTTCTATCACTTGTGCGCTATTTAATGTGTTTTTGTAAAAGGACATAACTTGAAAAGTACCTAGAGGTTATGCAACAGTAAGACAGTCCAAACTTCAGTGTCCTAACATACTTTCCAAGAAATTGAAAGCTTTTGGAGATGCCAGACAGGTGCTTTCATTAAAATTAGTACCTGACTATGCCTACAACATGTGCAGAGACATTCCTTCCTATTCAGTTATCTAGATTATTATACTACACCCACAGTTGAAATATCCTTTGCTCTCTCTTCACAAGTCTAATCATTTACACAAATTCAAACACACTAGAATGTGTCAAAATTAATTCTACTGGGCACTGAGAGAGCAAACAACTTTCCTTTTAGACTACTTTTTCAAATGTATTTCTCCGTAACAACATCACATTCATTACTCTGTTGTGTTTGAGCAGTTTGACTACCAACTGTGCCTTCTGCCCTGATCCCTCATTTTACTGATTATTGAGTTTTCTTGTGGTGCTTTGTCAGGTCATCATCAAGTAAATGTAAATATATTTAGAGGTGCAAGCTCTTTAAAACTTCACAACAGTGTTCACCAGTACGCACAGTATATAATTTATTTCCCATACTTCAGCTAAGTTCACATATCACAAACACTTACACTGAAATCAATGTGAAGTCAGGAACCTGCACCATATTTACTTAGATCTAGGACTCAAGGGCTGGGATATTTTAAAGAAGCAACCAAGAATGGTAACTCCAAAACTAACATGTATAAAAGAACTAACCCGGTCCACTTCAAAGTCCTAGGAAAGATTCTTATCAGCTTCACTGTTTGCTAGATTAGTTTGTTAATTTATACCCAGGATCTGTTTTTATTCCTTTTTCTCTGTTTCTCCTCTCTACTCAGCACTCTGCACATACTGACGTGCTACCTTCTAGTGCTTCATAAAACAGCATGCAGAACAGAATGACTTGAAAAGCCGAACAACAAATCAAGTTTGAAAAGTAAAGCTTCCCCACAGTTACAAGGTTCAAAACCCAGCCATACTTCCCAAGAGTCCTCAAGAATATAAATATCAAAAATCTTACTCTAAAGGAAACTCTGACTCCAAAATAAGGAATCTTACAAGGTCGGGTACACTCCAAGAGATGTTGAGTGTTTTGCAGTGAAAACCTATAATTCAAGAAGAGTTTTATTGTTCGCTTTAACCTCAAAAAAACCCCCCAAACCAACCCACCAAACAAAAAAACCCTACAAATTTTACAGAAAATTAAAATATAAAGAAGGCAATATTTTGGATACTCTATAAAACAATTTCCAGAGTGTAATGGATACAGAATGCAGCAAGTTAGCAATCACAACAGAATACAAGCCCCAAGCAAGACTTAAAAAAAAATTATTTCAAAATTTAGTTATCAGAACTTCAAATGTTGAAGATCAGTATTTAGATATACTATCCCTAAATAAAACTTATATATTAGGCAGCATCCACATGTTATTAAAAAGATATATTCTGTCTTAGTTACTGGAGAGTTCAATTTCTGAGTTTTATTTATTGACCAACTAGTGACAGAAGAGTTACAATACATAATTATGAGATATCTGACAATTATTTTTAATATAGTTAAAAACGTGTATATACCTACCAATATAAGCAAATGTCTATTGCATATATATATATATATGCACTATTTAACTATTTACTATTGTTTATATAACGCTCATGAAAAAAAAATAGATATAAGCCATTCTTTCAGAGCTAGAGACCAGCTTTATATGTTATTAACTGTTAGATTTGCTTTCCAAATTCTAAATGCTAAAGACCAGACTAATCAAGTTGAAACATCTCTACAGAGTCCTAAGATTCGGTTACCTAAGTTAGGCACATATTGCACCAGTGTGTTTCCTTGCAGCAAATCTCTCTCATCCCTGCTTGCCATGCTTTGAGTTATCTCTCAGAGAACTCTTTAAAGTCCTTGATTAGCTAAAGCTAATTGCCAAGTCTTTAATTTGAGAGGAACCAAGCCTTCAAAACATGCGATCAGCCAACTGGCAACCCTGGGCTGCCAGCAGCCCAGGGGCACCTATCGGGCTCAGCATGTTTCCCGGATGCACAGAGCAGCCTGCCAGAGTGCGAGTCCCTTCTAGCCCTACCAGTAACCAGGGGAACAGCACAGACAGCATCTTGAGCAGCTGCCCTTGCGAGAGGTATCTCAGCTGGCTGGTTGGACCAAACAGCACATGCTTCCTTCCTGGATAAATTGTCCCTGTCTCGCTTATTAGCAAGAGGCATCCTATGAGTACACCTATGAGTATCCCAGTGGTGGTGAGCGGCATGGCTGGAGCTAGGAAGCATGTGTATGTTGGCATTCCAGTAACAAGGATAACTGTGATGATAAAATTGAAGTCTTCTGTGGATCACCCAGTCACTGAAGGTGGATAACCCTCATGTAAACGTGTTATGCTTAAACTTTTAGTATTATTTTTGATCAAGACACGAAGAATCAGCTTTACATAGCTGCCTACGCTGCCAGATACCCCTGACTTAAGACACTGGCCAGAAATACCACTCAAAACCCAAAGGTTTACGCTGTTACTCTTATGTGTTACTTGAGCAGCAGCAGAAGTCAATGTATAAGATCACTCACAGCGCTGCAAGGACTCAATCAATAATGCTGCAGAACAAACCACAAAACGTAAATTCCCACTAGAAACAACCAAACACAAAATACAAATACTGACACCATGAGTGAACAGAGCTCCATCCAGCATGAGCCTGGACAAGTCTGAAAATGGCTCTACATTGTTTTTACACTTCTGCCTGCTGGGGCACATTTATCACTGAAAACAACTTCTCCTGAAGTACAGCTCATCTAATTTGCAGTCACCACCTGTAGCACCTTTCCCCGATCCTACACCACACCAGGGCCATTCTGGGAGTTTGTTATCACTGGAGCATAACAATGACTAGCTATGCCAAATACAACAGTCAAATCACCTATAAAATGCATATAGGAAGGCACAGAAAAGTTAAAATTGCTCTTAATAATTATTATAGAATGGCAATTCCTCAACAGAGAACTAGGCCTTTCTTCCATGCCAACATTTAACAATATCAGCAGAAATAGTCCCCATGGAAAAAAAAAATACTTGACAAAGTTTTTGTAATGCTATAAATGTCTAGGTTTTAAAAGGCAAATAGGTAAAGCTACCCAGATATAATTAAGGGAAACTAAAAAAGATTGTATCAGACAGAACCACATCCAGCTTTGTGGTATCAGCTGTTAAAGCAGCATAGTTGCAGCAGCACACAAGCCAAGTGTAACCCAGTTCAAAGGACAGGGTCAGAAAGCAGGCCACTCATGACAGAATGAGAGGGGCAAGAACCTCCAGGAATGTCACTGATGCCATCTTGCTTGCTGTGCTGTGGGGTTTCAGATGGAGATTTGTTTGTAGATATTATAATTTAAAATTCTCCAAATAGCGCAGTTTGATTTTTATATAAACACCCCTCTTACAAATGTCTCTATTTCCCTATGTGTGCAATAGATGCTTTAAAGTGTTTCTATCAGAGTAAATGTAACAGATACTGAATAGCACTGAGTAAAAGTTTCTCAGTGTACAGCTGTACAACATGCGATGTATATTAGCAGGTTATATGAATGCAAAAATCATAACAAATTGGACAAGTTTTAGTCATTTCAGAATGCATGCAGCATATAGCCTTTAGCTTTTCTAAACAGCACCGTTTGGGCTGCAAATATTGTGCACCTTTATCTTGTATCACAAATAATAATCATTCAATTAGCTTGCTTGACTTACTGAGCAATCTTAATCATGCTGTATACCTCTGAATAACAAGGGAGGCTTGAGCTGAACGCCTCCTGAAACAAAGTTTGTACATTATACTAATATATAGTTCTCATACTAATTAATTATACTAAGTATAAAAAGGGGAAAATCAGATAAATGCTTCTATTGACTCCTCTACAAAATAGTAATCAATGGTTTTAAATAAGAGTTTGTCCTAAAGGTACAGTGCTTTTCTCTGAATAAGTAATATTTTATAAACAACATTCACAATGCTATTGGGCAAGCACCATAGCATTAGAGAACTCAAGAGATCTTTTACATTTCAGCCAATTAAGAATCTAAAGTCAGCGTTTCAAAGACATGCACAGGCACATCAACTACCTAAAGGAGCCAGCCTTGATCTGCCTTTTTAAAACAGGTAACATGTTACGTTGTATAACACTATACATACACACTCCACATGCACGCAGGCCATTGCAATTCCAGTAAGTCAAAATGGTGTCTTACCAAGACTGAACTCCAGCTTTGGCTCATTTGCAATTCTCTGAATACCTTTTAAGGTTAAAAAAAAAAAAAAATTAGCAATTCATTTTTATTTTAATGTCTAGCTTTTTAATACCTAGTAAAACTTCCACATGCCTAATCCATACCTCAAGCTATCTGCAGTTGCCACTGGAGTAACATTTTATGTTACAAACTTAGAGTGAAAGTGTCCTTTGCATAAAACACTTGCCTGACAAAGGCGACTACTGTTGAAGACGACTCCTTTCTTTTTAATAGAAACTTTCTGACACTGGGAAAGGAAATTAAGGAAAAAAAATCCTAACCTTTCGTGGATGGATACTCTTCGATCACAACTACTAACTATATATCTGTTTGAAAAATATTACATCTAACCACTTATTTTTAAATAGGTATGTCATCACATTGAAAATGGAAACAAAAACCATGTTCTGTGAAAGTGTGTCAATCAGGTTAATATAGTAAAACATATCACTACTATGTTACTGACATACATAGAAATCATAAAGCAATAAAACCAACTTCTTTTTGTTGGAAAATTGTACATGAGAAAAGGAATTCATCTGCTAAGGACAACAGAACATTTTAATTCCCTCCACTGTGAAATTATGTTCCAGTATATATTCTACTGAAAAGGACAATATTTTCTTATTGCACTAGGATAAAGGAGTGAACCAGAGAACTGCAACGAGAGAAACGTAGGAAGAATAGTTAAATAACAGTGAGTTGTTCACCCTCTGCAGGAAGTAATTGGATCACAGCTACAGTATCAATGAACCTTGTTGCAATTAAACTCTCTTGTTGACATTTATGTATTGTCTCCAGTGAGCATTATTAAATATTTGCCAGTTTTGAAGAAATTGGTCAGATGGGAAGGATCAAGGTGGTTTATGAACTGTAATGCAAGATTTTTGTTAAAAGTAATAAAAAAAAAAAAAAAGCACACACAAAAAAATAAAACCCTGAAACTTATAGCTGTTCTTGCTCTGTGAAAACTTGACATTGTTGAATAGGTCTGTCTAGTTTCACACTGTTCTCATTATTATAGCTAATCATTCAAGTCTGTGCAAGAAAAATTACAGCTGCAGAGCTTAGAAAGGACTTGGTCAGTAAGAAGTAATAAATAAGATCTTTTTTTTTTTTTAAATGGAGTTATAACGAATTTCCAAGATGAACTTTGTCACTAGCAGAGTCAGCATATTGGTCTGGAACACCTTTATGAATATGCTGGATACAGTCTCGATTAAGTAACTGGGCCACTGAAATAAGGTGCCCAGACTCCTGTGCACGAAACATGATTCAACATATGGCTACGTACTTTCAAATCCTCAGAGTGCTTTTATATCACAAAGAACAAATTTGTGATAGGAATTTAAGTATCACCAAAGCTTTATATATTTATCAACGTTATCAGACTATATTTTAAATAGTAGAACATATGTTCATATAGGACACAAAAGGAGAAAAAGATATTGTTTAGTTAGAAATATTAAAGTCTCATGAAGAAAACAGAGTAGAAAGTCAGAAACACAGCAATCGCACATTTGTTCCCCTGAAGGTTATTTGCATAAAGCAGAATATATCAAGTAACGACATTTAAAGATAATATTCAACTGTTTACTTCCTCTACAACTGCACTTTGTCAGGTAAGAAGTTAAAAAGCGTCATGTACCCTGTTTGTGACAATACGTGTACTGCTACAGAGAGCAGGCCATTTTTACTGCACGATTCAATAAAATGAGTATATGCACTTACTCGTAAACTGTAGCTCTCCTAGACTGTCTACCTGGGATGACGGGAGAAACTGCCGTGCTTCATCTGACGATCTCTCCTCTTTGATTTCCATGATCAGCCTTCGGAGCTGCTGAATTTTATTCTGCAAACCTTCCGAGTTTGCCTCTCCCAGTGCCACAGCCCAAGATTCGCAATCTGGCTTAGATGCAGCTTCAAGGTAAAGATCCGGTTCTCCGCTCTGAAACTCTGCACTCAGAAAAAATAAACACAGTTTTTAGGAACTCTGTTTCAAGAGGGGGACCATGAAAAGAGTCATGTCACACACAGTTAAAACCACCACACACACATTTATTTCCATGGTCACAGAACTATGCACCCCAACCACCTCTTGAATCAAACCCCGGTTCTTTCATACTCAGTGCAGTACTAAGACTACCCACAGAGTGGTTCCAAAAGCAATTATCATATTGCTAAACTAGGTGGCAGAATCAAACCAAAATGGGAAATCCTTTTTTAGCACAGATTCTGCAGTCTAGCAGGTAGCTATCAGAGCTGCTAACTTGAACATGAATTTGATTTAGCAGGGGCAGACGACATGGTTCTGACAGATAGTGGGATTCACCAGAATGAATGTGTCCATCATTTCTTCTATTAGAGCGCTACTTTATGCTCAGCTTCTAATTCATCCTTGCTCACCAACACATGCAGATAATTTAGCATGACATAGCTCCTCTGTGAAGACTCAACAGGTTGTATGTGAGAGCATCTGACCTCATTACTATCCACATGTCCTTTGCTGTTCTGCCTGAAATCTAATAGTTTAATGATCAAATTTTCTAAGAGCAAAGGAAAATAGAGGGAAGAAAAAGCTGAAGCTCCCAAGGAATCCAGGTAGCAAGGGGCAGTCATTTGATTAAGATTAGCACAGGAAGAAAAAACACCTCTTAGGCATTTAAAATTCTGCAGTATAGATGGCTTCAGAAAGTCACAAATTCAATGTGACATTTAGTGTGATACACACTGAGAAGAACAAACTGGGAAAAAGAAAATCAATGCTCCTTTAAAAGAAGTTACCAACTGATTTAAAAACATAAAACTCTATAAAACACCTGTGCTATGGCATTAATCAGGACTGAAGTATTTGGTTGGACATCAAAATCATTTTAACCTAAATAAGCCATAGATCATATTACCAGATGAAACACAACACTTAAATGTTTTCATACTCACTTAGAAAATCCAAATAACATAGGAAACTGGTTTTAATACAAAATGAACTTTAAATTACCTTCTACTAGCTTGAGTATCTAGCCTTGGGCACCTACCCACATGTTATTCTAAACCTGTTTGCACTTCATAAACTGAGCATCTGCCACTTCGAATTAACTGCTTTTATTGTTATGAGGGGACAAGAGATGCGAACCTCAAGTCTGGGAGCCTCTTAAAACTGTGCTGGCACAAATCCCAGTAGAGGTGGGACAAGTGTTTTGTCTGGGGGTGGATCTAAGGAAATCTAAATGTGTGGCTGTAGCTACTGCTAAGAATGCTGGATAAAATTTCACATACAAGTTGGACTATAGAATTCATGAGGAAGGACTAGAAAGAAGTGCAGAAAGCGGAGAAATGTCTTTCTGGCTTCACAGGCAATTTAACAAGTGCTAATAAGGATTCAAACCCTTGACTCTAGCCTGGCTCAGTCAGAAAACCAGGTATTCAGTTGCTGAGACAAGAATATTTAAAATCCAAGGGAGTTGCAGTTGTTCATCAGATCCTTGTTTACACATAAAATAGTACTTGAGTGGCCAAACCTGAACAAGCTGAGGTTTACTGTTTGTCAAAGATTAATTTAAATACATAGAAGTTTCAGCTGTAAGCTCTCACGTGATCTTCTACTACATCTGATCCGTGAGGGCAGTAACCTTCAAAAAGATTGGTAATTTGAAGAGGTCATAACTTTTCTGTTGCTCTGGTAAGATCTGCAACAGCACAGTGGTCTGCTCCCTTCTGTCACTGACCTCAGTGATTCAGAAGTTTGAATTCATTTCATAGTATTTTAGAGCTATCAGTGAAAAAAGAAAAGCAAAAAAAAAAAAGAGGCACATAGTCAACCAGCATCAAGATCAAAATTAACTAGCAGTCATTCTAATTTAAAAAAAAAAAAAAAAAAAAATTAAAAAAAAATTACAGTCATGCAAAACACCTGCTTATACCATTCAGCTCTTAAAAGCACAGACAATTTTAATAAAAGCAGTTCAGATATCCAAGATAACGAAGGAAAGGCTGTCAGCCAACGCTTAGCAACCTAAATACAAATATATCAAGGTTTTCTCTTCTTTTTGCTCTTTATTTTTAAATGTAAATAGGAACAGTGATCTTGTCTTGCAACATCCTACCACTAGCTAGATAAAACACACCTGCTTTGGAAGGAAATCTCTGTTTTGCAATTGAAATCATGCTATCTATATTTACCTCTTAGCTGTGGAAATCAGACTGTCAAGCACAAAAGGCATACTGAATCACCCTTAACATGCATAGAACCAGAAATGGATAGTAAAATGCAGTAGGAGTGGGCATAATTCACTGTATTCTGATCTAACAGGTGCCGGTTTTGAGATCTGGAAATTCATTCTAAACGATCACTTCAAAACACTACAGTCTGCTATATTTAGATCTTTGGAGTACTCTGACAGCTAAATAAAATTCTGAAAAGCATATGATAATACCTGAAAAATATTAACCACTGCAAATGTAGAAAGTTTTATTCTGCAGAACAAACAGTTGTGCGTTATGTATTTCTTGTACCCTTTCAATGTATGTAATGTTTATGTACAACAAGTTCACATACTAGAAGAAACACAAACAACGTCCAAATTGCACACTGGACAAAATGTCTGTTGCAATAAAGGAACACACGGGTTTATTTATATAATAAAGATCATAATCCCTTTGCTCTTTTCTCCCCAGATTATGTTGACTATTATTTTGAATCAGCTGCACACAGTAAACCCTAACAAACTCAGACACTTAGTTCCAAGTTTCTGTAGGGAGACAGAACTTAGCTGAAACGAGTCTTTCTGAAAATAAAATTTAACAAACCCACAAATGTAATGAAGGCCTCAAGTGAGTGGTGGACATATCAGCAGAATTATGTTTCTATTGAAACATCCTACACGTGGAAGTATTTTATGGGTGGCCAAAAGCATTTTATACTTTACAATTAAGGAGCTACTGTCGAAAACACAAGTATAGAAATATCCTGTTATGCTGTTATTGCTGACATGAGTTACCATAAGTTAGTTTTAGAAAAAAATCCTGAACTTTTGAGAACATTTACTATTGACTTCAACAAGAAGTAAAACTAGGAATACATACTGTTATGTATGATATAATTTTTGAATAAGAGGACATGTAAGAATAAGGAACATACAATACTAAGAAAATTTGCTATCTGCTTGGGAATCTGCAATAGCAGAACAGTAATTTTCATCTTAGTACTGGACATCCCCAGTGGGGTTTCAAGTTCAGTGGCATAAACCCTGGGAAGACATTCACATAGTAAACTACAATGATTTTCTTTGAATCATTCAACTTGCTAGCCCTAAATTCAAAGCACCATGATATGTAGTTCTATCTTTATCGCTTCTTGACCTGAAGAAGGTCTACATAGCTACAAGAACCAACATAGGACATTTTGATAGCTTGCATAAACTCAGAAAACAGAAAGAAAGAGAAAGACTTTGAAATCAGACACTGGGATACTGATGGAACTTACAGCTACCCCATAGTTTTGTCCTGACAATAGATTTGTAGACATCTAATTGAAATCACTATCTATCTATAAATCAACAATTTCCAAAGCATTGTCCTCAGCTTTTCCCAAGCCATCTCATTTGTTTCCTGGAACCTAGCAGAGTGCTTAAGAGTACTACTACTGTATTACTTACACTACTACAAGAGTAAATCTAAAAATGTCAAACATGCTCTTCATATTTGCCATTAAACACTAGTCTGCAGTTGCAATAAATAACCAGCTATCAGAATGTTTTTTCTTATTTCTCTATCCTTTTAGTTCAGTTTTGATCTGTCCAGTTGAAAATAAATCAATGGTTACATATACTAGCCTCAGGAGGGGGGAAAAAAACAAGAAGGGGGAAAAAAAAAAAAAGTAAAATATTACTAATTCTAACACACAAAGTGATCTCTAAATGTTAGCACTGACACTTGGATAACGCTTCAAAAGCAAGCCAGCACTGAGGCATCGTTGGTGAAATCTGTGTGAAGAGTTTCTGTAGCAGAGCATTCTGTGTTCACTCTACAGCAGGTGGATATAGCACTCGAGACTATACAAACTCACATGCACTTGGCCAGTAGTGTCGCTATGCACATATTTTGAAGGGAAGTTTTGTAGTCTAGAAACCCCAACTTTCACACTGTGTAACTGTGTTCAAACCCTTGACTTCCCATCCCTTGACACACAAAGTGAGCAGAAATAGAGACATCACTTACACTGACGTTACAGAACACTAACGTGGTCCAGTGGCTGTACTGCTTCAGGTACCTTCTTAAGTGGAGATACCTCACTAGCAGGTAACAGCCCTTCCAGCAGCTTGCCCACCTTGCTTCTTTTCCTTATTTCACTATCAGAGATTCAACTGGAGGGAAGAGCTGAGGAAGCAGTGGAAAGCAAACACATTTGTTCACAGAGCCTTTCCGATCAGGACGACTCTGTTCACCAACTCTTACTGAAGCGTGATCTCAACAAGCCTTTCCCTCACAGAAGCCAGTGTAGAAAGTTATGGTTTCACAGGGCTTCTGCACCTCAAATAAAGAATTCAACCCCCCTGCTCAAACAGGACAGCTGTAAAATAAAGAAACAGCATAATGAGAAGCTGAGATATCTCCAGTGGCACTGGCAAGCCTTTTCAACTCTAACCCAGCTGTCTAAAGTCAGAAGTGTATTTTGGTGTTAGTCCTATCATCCTCAGATAACCTTTTTTTTTGTTCCCATTATTTCGTAATAAAACATAAATTTCCCAAATTTTTCAATTTAACAATAGCAATTGCCTCTTTTCTCTACAAGTACTTTGATATTTCAGTTGTTTCTAAAATGAAAATAAATTTCTTGTTAAAAGTGTCTTAATGATGTCCATCAATTTTTTTAAGTGTACTTAACTGTAACTTTAATCATAATCTCTTACACCGAAACCTGGGTTTCTGTGAAGTCAGAAAAAAGAAATGAGTCACTCAGAATCTGTAGGCAGTTACAGGAGTTGACCCTTGTCTTTCAAAAGGCTGCAGTTTCAATGGAAAGGCTTTTAAAATATAAAATAATGAAACAAACATTTTCAAGAGTAGGGTGGGGGAACACTTTGGTCTTAAAGCATTTTTATTTGTTATTGATTTTCTTTTTTTTTTTTTTTTCTTAAGAGGCATTATTGTTTTATTTTACTAAATAGGTAAAAGTGACAGGAAGACTGACTCTATGGTTTCCTTTATTTTCATTGATGAGAGTTATAAGCATAAAATCATGTTGAACACAGTATAAATGAAATTACTGGCAGGATTTAAATAAAAACATGTACAAAGCACATGGTCAGTGTCTAGGATGACAGACTCTTCTTTTCTAGAGGATCACTTTTTTTTTTTCTCCTGTGCCAATATGCAAAGTAAGAGAGTTCAAAAGGTTAAAGGTTGTCTCTCTCTTTTTACACACACTAGCAAAAAGTAATTCTCAGCAGTGGGAAATGGTTGGGAATATCAATAAGCCACTGACACTCTAAAATATAAAGCACCATCACAGCTAACCACCATATGCTGTAACAAAAGTAGAATGGAAGCTTTGATACGTAAATTATATCTGCAGGATATTTCTAATACAGACATCAGAGGCTTTTAATTCACAAAGCTGATTGAATTCTATATGCTGATGCACTTCATGTTCAAATTAGTAGTGATGAAATCATGCCATGGTTACTCATGATGCTATGTTCATCTTTCTTTGGAAGTTAAATTTTCAATCAAAGATAAAGAATTTAATTAAAAATTTTATCTTCAGTGTTGGGATTTTTTTTTTAATTTTGCAATGCTGGAATAAACTTATATAAGTTACCATTATAATCTCCATTTAAGTCCCCACAGAAGCTCACAAAGAGCCTGAGGTATTTGAAATTAATATAGTGTGATACCCCAGGTTGACTACTGCAGCATAATATTTTGTTTCTTTTAATACCTGCAGGCTTTCACACATGCCACATTGCTTCTCCCCTTTCATTAAATAAATACCACACCTAGGCTGGAAGCAAGACAGACCACACAAATATTTAAATATCACAGTGGTATCTCAAGATCACTGAACAGAAACACTCCAACATTCATCCAAAGTAGTAAGCGAGGCCTTTGCTAAGCAGTAGACTGCTTTTGCTGAAAGCAAGTATATCACATCATTGGCTGGACCATCAGTCTACCTTATAAAAAGGCAGGATTCAGAGATTGTCTGCCTATGTCTGCAAGGGTAACCTTAGCATATGCCTCAGTTATTCCAATCTCGAAAAGAGGGAGTGATACCAACCTGCCTTTCCAAGCCACTACTACTGAAGGAAACTATAAGTTCCAAGTTGGGTGGCTTTTATACTACAAACAGCAAAAGGGAATGCTTGCAGTCTTCAGGGTATTCCTATATACAGGACTTCTTATTTTTTCCTGATACCCTGCAATATGTTTTAGATGACTGTGACCTTACATTCAAAGTTCTGTCTTTTAAACTCTCTGTTCTCTCCCTTCCTCTTCACACCTCACCAGCCCTACCTGGGTGTTAGAGCTCTTACCTTCCTAGTTCTCACTAAGGGACCACACACACTAATGCAGTTAATACAGTCTTAAAGGAATCTCTTACCCTGAAAAACAGAAGACATTTACAGATTAACAGAAGGCAGTCCTTGAGTGCTATCTCTCACATCTAATTTCATTTCACTGTGCTTGTGTCCCCTGTGTTCATTCCTAATTTTGTGTTGTACATCACCACATGGAGGAAAGGAGGGCAGAGAGTTCTTTGCCATCATCCACACAAGGCCCTGTACAACACAGTGGTCAACTTCAGAAGGCTCTTGGGACAGGTTAAGACATTTAGCCACCCAGCTCTAATTGCCCTATTCCAGAGAAACTAACGGTGACCAAAAGCTACCAAAGTTAACACAAATTTTTTGTTCCTGGTTGTGATCTTTTTGCATCTTCTGCTCAAACACTGACACATCTGGAAGTGGACAGAACACTTAGAAGCCTGATGCAAATTCAGGGTGGTGTGTTGACCGTGGCTGGCTGGCTGCCACCCGCCCAGCTGCTCACTCACTCCCCATCCTCAACAGGGCTGGAAGAAAAAAGAAGCACCAGCTCATGAGTTGAGATTAAGACAGGGGGATCACTTACCAGTTACCATCGTGGGCAAAACAGACTCATCTTCTGGGAAAAACTATTTAATTTATTGTAAATTAAAAGAGTGCTGACTAGGGAGAAAAAAAGCCTTCCCCCCCCACACCTCTACTCCCTATGTTTTCCCAGGCTCAATTTCACTCTTGACTCCACTACCTTCCCTGCACCCCAAACAGCTTGGGGGGGGGTGGGGGGTATGGTCAGTCTATAACAGCTTCTCTCTGCTGTTCCTTCCTCCCCCCACTTTAGACAGGTTGCAGCATGGCCTCTCCACAGGCAGCAGGGAAATATCTGCTCCACTGGGGTCTCTCCAGGAGCTGCACGGGAATCTCTGCTCAAATACCTGGAGCACCTCCCCCCTCCCCTCCACCTTCTCTCACTCTAGTGCTCCCATGGCTGTTTCTCACTATTTTTTAGTCCTCACTCCTCACTGCTGGGAAGTGTTTTTTCTCCTTCCAAAATACACTTTCCCCAAGTTGCCACTAGAAGGGTCCGGCCGCCCCCACTGCCACCACGTGGGCACGTAAATCCAGCAGAGTAGCTACAGGGTTTATAAGATCCAGCAGACACACAACTATTCTCTAAATAGGTACGACTATATATTTCTGTGTCTGGTGAGGCTACAATGCCTGTTTGTATTGTACAAGGTACAAGTTTAGATGGCACAAACACAGTGGTTATTACTGAGGAGAATCCAAGGCACAGCAATTAACATTTGCATTGCTCAAACGTTTCAGTCCACGGCAGCAGTTTCCAGGTTTAAGATCTTTTTGGACAAAAGAGTTGAAATGTTCTTATCATACCTTCTAGGATTTAAGGAATGAATCACACTCCTGTGAACTGCCACCTCCAATCAGATCCATCTCACACCAGTGTCTGATCTGTTCTGTTAATATCAACTAGTTCATGTTATGAGGGCACGCAAGCAACCAGCCACAATACAGAATGATAGTTCACCTAACAAACCCTTCCGCTTCCTTTCATGGTCCGCTTAGAAACCTTTGGGAGCGCTACACTTGGAAGCACTGACAGGATTATCTGCCGCGACTGCCTGACTTCTTCTGTACTCCCGTTATGATTCAGTGCCCACGCCACCCTAAGGCAATGATCAGCTCCACAGTATCACTAGATGTTGCACGAAAACGTCCTTGTTTTTCCTTCCATGTTTAACTCCACTGCACTTTATTACATTCTTTTCTTAAATATCCCAGTTAGTCTTAATTTCTCACTCTTACTCATGTCTCCTAGGATTCACTCAGAGAAAGATGGAGATCACTGGCCAAAGGCTCACTCTAAATGCCCCTCCCATGGTTCCAACTTGAACACCCAGCTGACTTTTTTGCAGGCTGCAAGATGAAGAAAATGTCTCCTCCTAGCCACTCCTCAAGTTGTGGATCAACTCCACCTCCTTCCTTAGAGCTTCTGCTGTGATCTGGCACAGATCTCCTCTGTCTCTTCCACAAGAAATTTGATACTGTCAGCAGGTATGTCTTCCTATCCTGCTTCCACCTGAATTCTTTAAAGCCCCAGACAGACATTTTAGAGCTTTTTTTGGCTTCCAACAACCAGCGGGTATATTCTTGTGACAATGCAGCTAGGTTTTCATGATCAAACCCCCCATTGACAAAGATCTGTCGTCTTAGTTCCTGAGTTTTGCTTTTCTCCCCCATTTTATCTTCTGAATTTTGTTCTCTCCTACAGTACATGGATTATTATTTCATTTCTTTTGGTATTTTATCCTCTCTCAGTACACAGTATCATCTTCATTTGTCTTCAGTTTTGTTCTAATATCTCATAATAGCCTGGCTTTCTTTTTCTTTTCCCATTCAACAAATCATCAGCCAGACTGTTGTCCTTGTTCTCCAGCACAGGAAAACTGTCAAGTTTGAAACCCATTTCTCCTCTACCTGTCTTGTTCCTTTCTCTATATTCTGCTGCATTCCTTTGTTTGTGCCCCAGTTACCCATCATCATTTGTTGGCTCTTCACACCTGCAGTTTTCTGTACTGTTTTCTTTTTTCTCTTTTAATATGTTTTTAAAGGCTGGTCAGAATGCCACCCTTACCTCTAATCACACTGCTGGCCTACAAAAACTTTGTTTTGGATTGTCTGTCTCTCAGCTAGCAATTTCTGTTCCTAACTATGCATGCATATTTTTTCCTTCACACATATTCACAGTCTATTTTTCTCCACAGGCAGCCTGAAGTGCTTACTCAGTATTCGTTGCTGTCTACTTCCCCAGCTTCTGGACTTAAAACCTGCCAGTCTTGCTGCCACAGAAACTGTCCTGTTTGCAGGCTTCAAAGCTAATTGAGAGTCCTGTCAGCAATTACAACTGTATTCTTGGTTCAGCTCAGCAGCATTATGTTCAAGCATTGTAAAAGGAGTGCCAGAAACGAACAGATATGACTGTATTTATACTCAAACTGTAACATCACCACTTCGTACAGCCGATGACTCCAATCAATGAATTGGGATCAATAAGGGCATAACTGGAAAAGTCTCAATTTCAGACTCAATGGTAATCATACAACTGTTATAGTTTGTCAAAGCAATGCTTCCAAATCCAGAAGGAAGTCCTTTTTGATGCAGTGCCTCAACATCAGGCACAAGACACAAAATTTAATTCTGCTACTAAAGATGCATGATTTGAGCTATTCCCCAGAATACTACTCAGAAAAGGATAAAACACACAACAAATACATTTGAAGTCACTGCCTTCTCAAACGTGACAAAACACTAGAATCACTTCAACAAGTGAGGAAAAAAGCGTAATTAATACCCCGTTTTCCTTGAAGTGGTGATTCATGGAAAAGGAGACTCTGCAACTCGAATAGAGTTATACAGCAGGTATGTTTACTCCCGCGCCGGGGTGCAAGGGGATCTCTCCACAAAGCTTGCACACCAGCATCACATTTTACCAAAAACTTATAGAGTGTGGATATCCATATTCATTGGGTTACATAACACAAACATACATATGCATGAGTAGGGCTGGGTTAGTTAGAACGATGTTAGTCGTTTATGTCATCTTTGCACCTGGGCATCGCCTCCTGGCAGTCATCTTCGGGGGTCTTTGGGAGGAAGGCTCGTAGTCTTTCTCACCCTGTTTTTTCCATGGAGCATGCACAGATTCTCTTCGCCAATTTCTTGAATAACAAGAGTGTTTTCCAGCTGATTTATTTTTCTGTCTTATCTAAGAGAACCAATAGAACTTCTACCATTCGTCTATGGCTATCTTTAATCATTAGCAAAATTCCAACTTGTTAGAGCCACCTGTTACTCAAGGACAAAAGCATACTATTTTGCTGAACATTCTAATCCTTGGTAGATTTTCACAGTGAACTGCTTTGTTTTGATGAACACAGTAGTCCTTGGTAAAATTCCACAGAACAGGCTGGGCAAGCAGGATTCTTAGCAATATTTAAAAATTACTATAACTTGCTATAAATAAGTTGCTAAGCAGTTTTCTATAAGTAAAAAAGCAAATCTCAAAACAAGTAATCATTTCTCTGTATCAGTGGACTGGAGATTTCAGTGAGTATAAAAATAAAGAGAAGGTAGGAACTTCTACTAAATGTAAAGCTGGCCATCAAGCCCACAAATGACCTTCTGTCCTCTGTACCTAGTTTTACTAGCTTACCAAAACTGCTATTAGACCATTACAGCTAACAGAAAATGGCAAATTGATGAAATGACTTCAAAACTCTGCAGTGTTATCAGAAAGAATCCACATCATACAAAATTTCTACCACAATGGCTATTTAAATTGTTCCTGCAGAAAAAAACTCCGTCAGCATTTCTCCCCATAAAATCTCTCCAGTAAAATAATGATTCTGATGTCTATGAAATAACTATTTTTTTTCTACTGTTTTAAACAATTTTATTAATGAAGAGTTGATAGGAGATGACAAAAGCAGGAACCCCCTTATTTAATAGGGACATTCGCCATGACTAATCATTCAAGAATAAGATGAGCTGGCTATGCATCAACATAAACCCCATTTTGTAAGTAACACCTAACAAAACAGAACCTTTGTTGTCAGAGGAAGATGATGACCTATGATTTTTCACTTGATTTTAGAAAAAGTAAAACAACAGGTTTTAGAATTTTCTTTTTCAGCATGAATTCAGAGACAAACAGTATTTAGATGTATGCATCTAACAAACAACAGGATATATTTTAGCTAAGCTTTTAGCAAAGTTTCAATGCTGGGGGTGGGGTGCAGGTGTTTATCATCATTATTGTTGACAGAAATTAAAAATTCACTCTAAACATATTGAGCTATGTCTTACTTACTGAGAACTATTGAAACATCTGTTTTACTCCTGAACTCCACAACCCAGCAGCGCTCCAGGATTACCACTTCAGAGGCTTCAAAACTCTGCAAGACATAAAGATGACAAAATGTTAGAATTTGGAACCTCACTGGGAAGTCCTTCTGTTTGGCTGTTCACAGTCAATCCAACACGTAGATATACAGACAACAAAGCGCAATAGTCACTGGGCAGATGGATACGGCATTCTTTAATTACTGATCTGTGCCATCCTACTTCAGCTCAATGAGCTATAATGGGAATGAACTATTAGAAGAGACCATGCAGGAAACAGAGTAAAAAGGAACTCAGTAGTTAGGGTTTTTTTTCATAATGTAGGTATTCAAAAGTTTAGGTGCCACCTCATTCCTAAGCAAATCAGGCAAGCCCAGCCTATGCTGACTTCTATATTTACTAATAAGGCTGAATTAAATGTCAAATTCTATTCAAAGAGTAGGATACTTCCAAGCAAATGAAATAACATGTAAACTTACAGGAGGCATTTCTCTTGAATTTTTATTTAAAAGGGATGTCTTTATCATCACTTGAAACTTTGGATGTTGTCTCTAGCTATACAATTCCTATGACATTAATTGATATGGACCTATTGCAGAGTGCAATAAGATACAAATTACCACTATCATTTTTTGTGAGTGCTCTGCAGAGAAGATGCAGACTCTTCTTTTAGTTTAGTAAGTGTGACTCATTTTTCAGAATAGTGAAGCTATTAATCACTCCTTCAGAATTAATCTTTTTTCTCTTAAAACTTTTATTATCCATTTTTTATCTCTAACATCTGGTAGCAAATAACCCTTAGAACATGCACCCATACACTTTCTCATTTCAGGTTCCCAACATGAATGTTGCAGAGCTCATTCTCTACCTCAGTGAGATTCTGCAGGGATTAATGTAAATTCTTATTTTAACATTCCTTCTTCAGGTACTTCTTTATTCCAAGTGTTTCTAAAGATGAAAAATTTTTCATACTGCAGACCAAATTTACCAAAAGACTAAACTTTAGTTCCTCATATTTGACACTTAATAAATGACCCAATAAAAAAGTTCATATTTATAACATCTGCCTTACATATGCAAGTTTTCTTGTCTACCTCTTCCTCTGCATTTATGCCGTGTTATTTGGCCTGCCAGAATCAGAAAACCTTTTTTGCCAAGAGTTTCACATTCATTTTTCAATGGATGACTTGATCCTGCATTTTCTCACAAAAAGAACCTTTACTTACATAATAATGACATTGTTCTTCACAAGCAAAAAAGTGAAAAATTAATAGAGTAAGACTGTAAGACTACAGTAACACTGACAAGTAACAAACAGGTAACATTTCGGAAAGTCTAACAAGGATTTCCCAGAAAAGGTCTATATTTATTCCCTCTCTCACACCTTTTACCACTTAAGTGAATACTCCAAACCCAGTATTAAAGCATAAATCAACACCCAGAGGTGACAAAAGGTTAAAATAAAACAGAGGAGTGGGGGGAAAAAAGCACATGATGTTGTATTGAAATATGCCAGAAGTCAAGGGAGAATGTTTAATAAGCCAAGAAAAAGCAATCAGACTTATTTAGAAACCATTTGTACATTGACTTCTTTGAAATATTATTCAGGCTGGGCTGGGCTAAAAAGGGATATATTGTCCTGTAGACTGAAGAACAGCTAATTGATTGGAAAAGGAAAGGAAAAAAAGTAAGGAAAGTAGCAAACCAGTGCAGTGAGTCTGGGGAGAAATACAAGTGCTACACTGGGAGCTTTTTAATTTATAGAAACCATCAAGTTAAGCATACTTGGTAACCCAGAGCAAATTCTCAGGTGCTATCATGTGAGGCATTCTTTGAGCTTCTACCAGGGAAAGTAAAATACAGGAAGTCTTTATGAGCAACAGCTGAAGTCACCTTGGGAAACTAGGCAATAATAATTAAAACAACAAACAGTTGACTAATTAGAAAGAGTTCTGCACTGCAACGATGCTCATAACTATTTTGATTATTCAGATTTTGAAGCAAGATTTCAACATTGATACAGTCTCCCAGATAACCCTCAATTGAAAAGTAGGTAATGCAGCCCATTCCTTCAAGAGCTGGCAGTCTTTCAGAAAAGCTATGACCAAAAGAAGGGGTTCATTTCAGAAGTTAACAAAGGTCTGAGACAGTTTAACACCCAGCTGTGAGTCTGTGAAAGACTTATATCCAAGACAGTGCAAAAAATACTCAACTCCCCTGCCGATATTCACGGCCCACAGATGAAACGTGCAAACATGACAACTGCCTAGATCTAATGTTTCCTCCAAAACATATGCCTGTAGTAAGTGGAAGCCTGTCAGTATACAAAGACAAGCAACTCCCTGTTGCATGGCTTTCAGACAAGTCAGGTATTCAGAAAGGCTGGGAATGAAGAATAACAGCTTCCATGTAGTTTGCTATAGCTGCCAAGGCTTGATCTTTGGATTTATATATGAAAGACATATGTATAATACAAACAAATTGGCAAATGGTTAGCAAAAAATAACTACCAACAAGAATTTGTATAATCAACAAGAATTTGTATAAGGTTTATCTCACAAAGTAGTTGACATACAACGGTAACTACAAACACTAGAGAGGATGGTTCAGAGTATGTCAAGCTTTCTGCGTTTCAGGACAGCAGATGCTACAGCGTAAGAGCCTCTTTAGAGACAAGTTACTCCACACCTTACACCAGTGAAAGCTGGAGTGAAACAATGCTGCAACTTCTAATTAATCTGAATGCTTTTCCAAGATACACAATCAAGTACAGTGATCAGAGGATACACATTTAATTTTTTCTGTATGTGAGAGGGAACAAGAAGGGAAACAAGAAAAAAAGATGAAAGAGCATAAGGCTTCCAGAAAAGAAGTAGGTGTTGCTGCAAAACATCTCCCACATCCTGACACAAAACTGAAGAACAAGACCTTCAGAATTACTATTATTGCAGACTTTTCATCATTTATATGAGCTATGCTCTGTCTGTCACACAAAAAGCTAACAAGATATTTATTTACAAATGAAATTACAAAATTGTAATCAAGGGCACCATTATGTGTATCTGATAGAGATCAGCTTTGATTTTCAGTGCCTGAACAGATCCAAAATTTCTCTCTTACTTTAAGTGCATAATGTGAGCTTATTTGGACTAGCTATTGTTTTATTTTTCTAATTTTGATTTTAATAAAAGGGTAACTTCCAATGATCTAGCCTTTATGCATGGCAAACAGGATCAAAATCAGATCTGTAGTAATGTGTTACAACCCAACATATTTTTATTTTTTCTTCCTACCACTGGTAATTTTGACTGTTACAAAAAACTTACTGGACCAATCCAAATGCCAAACAACAACTAGACCTTGCACTATTACACCTTCCTTAAAATTCTAACAAATTCTAGAGATCCCACCACCACTCAGATCAGGAAATTGTTTTAACACACTGATTTGAAGAGGGAATTAAAATGATTCATAAATCTAACCTAAATATCCTAGTAAAATTGATAAAGTAGAAAAGTGACCAAAACCAGAAATTAGCAGAAACCATTTCAATTCACTTTGTTAAATGATTGAATGAGCTTTGCTATCAGTATGCTCTTGTAAATCGACAGTACTACTGCACTACTAAATCCACTACTGTCTACTTTAACTGCCACGTGTTTCAAATCAGAGTAGTGAAGATATCCCTGTTTCTGTGGAGTCCAAGCCTAAAACTGAAGAGATAGTCATACCAAAGCATATGAGCAGGTGTCTGCTAACTGCATAGTCAGGCCTGCATAATTGTAGATAGTTCCTTTTAATGTAAAGAAAGCTTAATGCTATTAAACTGGCAACCATCATTCAAGTACCTAGCTTCAGATTCATGAGCAATCTGAAGCATACATTGCATAAAGAAGTTTCCTGATAGAGTAAGATATATTTGGAATTAGAAAGCATAAAAACAAACAAACAAAAAAAACAAAACAAAAAAAAAATTCTACAGCATCAAGGGAAACACACAGTATTTGAAATTACATTGGTACATTATTTCAGTTGTTTCTAACTATCTTCACCAAACTGATAAATTACATTGCGACTAGAATTTGTAACTACTTTATTTCAGACTCCAGCCTGCCATTTTTCTTTGGACTGGGGAGTAAAAGAAACTTTCAAAAAATGAGAGCACTGAAGAACTTTTAAAACTGTTGGAGTGGCACATTTGAGCTATTTTTACATTCCTGTAGATCTGACTTGATGTACCATTGAGGGGGGGGGTGGAAGCATGTCATTATGAAAGGGTTTTACAATAGGAGATTTGTTGCTGGGGGCAGGCAGGGGATATAGAAATCTGCCATTAGCTATATCAAGTCAAGAACTAAACTGACAGTTAAAATTAGAAGTGACATTCCAAGCAATTCCTCTGTGTTAAAACAGTAAGCGGAAAAATAAAGCTATAGCATTGTAGAAAAAACAAATGCCACAAAAAGTAAAAACTAATAAGACAGAAAAAGCCTCCACAGTCAAGTGGGAGTGGTGGTGGGGGGGTGAGGTGTGTGTGTGAATTTCAGTTTATTTTTTTTTAAAGCTTACTTTTGCAAACTTGAAATAACTAAATTGAAATCATTATAGTGTAGAGATGCTACATATACCAATCTACTTGTCATGCTTTTCAAATCATTTTCTGCCTGAATTTGTAAGTATTCCTATAATAATAAAAACAAGGTAAAAGACAGAAGTTTTGTGGAATTATTGTGTGGAATTACCTTGTGGAAAGGTAACAAAACATGACTAAAAAGGATAAAACTATAGTCACACAAAAGTAACACAAAAGACTATGCTAGGAACAAAAAATAAAAAGAAAATACTTTCAAAATGCAAATGATGAGAATTGTTTTCAGTTCTTGCTTGCTATTAAAGAAAATATTGACAATAGATAAATTTGCCTGCAGGGATTGGTAGCAGCTTATCAAATTATTTTGAACCCATATCATCTCTTCCCCCCAAAGTGCAAAGTCATCCCTGTCCAGCACTTACTAGAAGACCTATCTAATGCTTTTGCTGGAAGCCTTAGAAGAAAAATTGGTGACTGAGTAAACCTGAAAGACCAGGTATTTGGGCACCAACAAGGCTGCTTTCAGTGAGTGAAGTGCCAAACTTGCGGGAATGGAAAGCAAAATGAAGCCCCTACTCCTCATTAGGGACTCTTTCCTGGTTCCACCACATACCTATATCCCGACTGTATAAACCTGGCTCAGAACACCTCAGCGTCCTCAGACTCCTACCGAAGGCTGGTTTTCCAGGAGGAGAGCTAGAAGGCGGCGAGTAGGCGTGACGATATGGCCGTTATCTCTTGGCATGCCTACAGCGCGACCAAAGGTCTGCAACACATAATACTATTAACAATAGCCTAGTGTTAACCTAACTAGCTCTGACACCAATAGCAGCAAAGTCCTAAGGGCATTAAAAATAGCACAAGCTGTACAACTTGCCTATGATCCTGAGGTTTTACAGCTTCACTGGTACTGGCAAATGAGCTAGTCAGATTGACACTAGCTCAATAACGCATGCATGTGCTCAGGTCATGCTTTTGAGTACACTATAAACATTACCATCTACATTTGCTATTTCAGTGTTAGCACAGATAAGGTTCATCACTCCAAAGTTAAAGCATGGCTTTTTTGAATATATATTTTATATACATGAACAAGAAAAAAGCACCACGATTTGACAGGGTGATTTCATTCATAAACAGAAAAACTAACAGTCTTAAATTTACTTCAGTGCATTTCTACATCAATATGTCCACTACCAAACAGAGCAAAATACATTGTTCTAATTTTCAGGTATTAACAAATGACTGCATGACACACACAAGCATATAATTTGCAGAATTAAAAACACCCCTTTAAATAGTGGCAAGCAGTACTCAACAATCTGAAATCTCCTTTAATATTCTATATTCTTCTGCTATATTAATATTCCCACCCCATGCCTATTAAGCAAAGCAAAGCCTACAACCCAAGCTGCTTGATAAGGAAAAACATGCTTCCAGGGCATCTGATGAGGTGCTTCAATTATTCCAGACAGACTGTAACCTGGTAGTTCATTGCAACCACCTTTACAAACTGTCAGCTCACTGAAAGATACTCAAATCATCTTTTTCACAAAACACGCTACCCACTGTGATTAATCCATCATGCAATGCTACCAGATACCAACTTGAAGCTGACAATATAATACTACTAATCTGCATTCACTGTGGAAAATGTTGACTTACGTCACTGAACAAGCCCTGCAGAAGAGCAAGTACTTTTAATAGACTATTACCTTTAACAAAGGTGAATACCTAACCAATAGTAATTTTCTCTTCAGTTTCAAAATGCATTAGTAGTAATAATAATAATGTACAAATACACATTCTTTTAATTCACACCCCACATTCGCTTAGTTTATTATGCATGGGCATAATTAAAGAGTGAAAATGAAACACTTTCTACATTCTACACACAGCTTGAAACAATCTCAAATTACCCTTCCTACATAAAAAGTTAATTATATACAGTTCAGAGATGAATTAGTTAAGTTTTTTAAAGTTATATTTTGGTGCAAGACTCCAGTGCCGTATCACAACACATACCTTGGATAATACACTTTTTTTTAAAAAAAAAATCTCCCCCTTTGTTCTACACATTTTGGCTGTCATTTAAAAAAACCATGTTATTATTCCCTGGCTCAGCTCCCAATATATTGCCTTTTTACTTCAAAAATAGCTTAAAATAAGAATTAAAAGTTAACTGTATTTTAAAATTAGGTATGACAGCTTAATTACAGCTTTTACCAGTTTCAGCAGTACCAGAGAAGTAAGGAAGGCAGAATACAAAAACATTATTGCTACAAGTACTGTGTGTTTGTAAAACGCATTATCTTTGGATATTTAAAGTTGGACAATGAAGGATGTTTCTCTCCACTGGCAAGAATTCTGCCAATTTTTACTGTTTTACTGCAAGTCTCACAACATCTGGCATAACTTTCAGTAACTCTCAGCTCCTGGAGCCACAAAATCACAAGCTTTCCAAAGATCTTTTTGTTGCTTTTTTTAATTGCGCATGACTTAAGCCAAATTTCTAATTTTGTGGGGTCAAAGCTTCTTAAATCTTGAAGTGGCAATACCATCCTCGTGGAAGAGGTACAATCAAAATGTCCTTGCTGAAATTAGAGTCGGAAGAGCTTACATCTCTTCCATTAAAAAAAAAAAAAAAAAAAAAAAAGCTCAAATGAAACAACAAAACGACAGATTATATAAATTACCCCCTTCCTTATGGAAGCCCAAGGAACAAGAACGATGGGAAGACCACCAGTCGCTCCTTGGGGACACATTCTCTGCCAGGTTCATTGTGCCTCATTGATACAGGGAGGTTTACATATCTCTGCAGGGTAGAATCTATCTTGTAGAAAGCAATTTTATTTTCTGCTAGAGGAAGAAAAGGAGATTTCACCGAGGTGTCTGTGAAAATCAATGTTTTACTGGTTTGGGGACAGTTGACTAACAACAGATGATGAGTTTCTCTTGATACTTAGGATGTATTAAATAACTTTATTGGTAGCCACCATGTTATGATTTCCTTTTAAGTAACAGGTTTCCAATTGTGAGTGAACTATTAAAAAACCCCAACAAATAAATCAATAGATGTACACATTGCACTCCCTACATGAGAACAGAAGCTTCTACCTGAATGGTTAACAAGCTTTATTTGGTCATTTCTATTCAGTATCAATTTCAGCTCAAACAATATTGTGCTGGTGAGACTCAGTTAAAAGGAACATCATATTTAATGCTAGGACAGTTCTGGCTATTTGACTTTAATGTGCAAGCAAGTGCAAAAATAGAAGCATTTCAAGCTCCAGTAGCCAGGCCCAAATTGATCTCAGTGGAAAGAGGACACACATATAGATCTGATATTCCTCTGGAAAACTCTGCCAAGCAAGATTTTACCAGCTCTGATTGCCAGAGGACTGAAGAACCAGGCTATGATGGCAATGATTGCACTCTGTCGCTATGATAGTCCCCTTGGTATTAAGAACAAATGTGACAGAGGACTGCTAGAATAAGGGCAACAGGGAATCACTGGAATGGGACCAATAGGCAGTACAAAGTTCTGTTTGTGATGCAGGGGGGGTGGCAGGAAGACCACTGTCATGAATATAAGTATACTTCAGCATGCAAGTAAAAAGGAAGTAGACAAAACCCCAGGAGCCGAGTAGACAACGGGGAACAATGGTTCCCTGACACAAGGTCTCAAAATGGGCTGTGCAGCCCTGTAATCAAGAAGGTGAGAAACACAGTTTTCTGGGTTGCACCGAGTCCCATGCTATTAAACCCATGCTTAAATTAATTTAGCTACAAGAGTTTCTGCTTAAGAAGAGACTCGTAGCAAGCAGAAACTGTTGGCAATCCCCAAAATATGACAGGCATGGAAGAGTCATACAGAGAGTTCATGAGTAAGGATGAGTGGAGGGCAAGGCGTGCGTACTGAATACAACACATTCGGCCCACAGCCATAACAACTCCCTTGACTCCCTGGCAGTTCCAGCTAAATTTGGAAGCATAAGGTCTTTGTGTTTTTGAAATGGCTTGCTGAAAAGCTAGAGGATGCTTGCCACTAAACCGTATCAGGGAGAGGACAGTCACACCATGTGCCTGACCAGTGCATCCTGACATGTAGAAAATCAGAAATTGAGGCACTATGACCCCTCTCCACTCTCTAGGGGATAGATAAATTCAACTAAAGGCAACTCTGCACAATGCTCCATACAAGTTCACAAAAGGGATATTTTGGACAGTGCAAAGTTTCCTTTAACTAAGCTAGTTTATATTTTCCTCACAGACTTTAAATCTTTCCACAGTTCAGGTGTTTAATTCTATTTAATTCCAAAACAGAGCACCTATTTGTGAGAAAGTGATTAAGGAAGAAATGATCAAAATCGATAGACAAACTTAAGAAAAAGGAAATGGAGAAGGGGAAATATATACGTGGAGTATTTTCATTTGGTAACACACCCTCAAGTAAAGCCATCATTCTTTAATTGCCATAATTTAATTAATTTTTTAAAATTTCCCTTATTAGTTCAAAAAGCAGTTTATTGTGGCTTTATTACCTGCTCATTATTCTGAATTTGGGTCACGTGAGTATCAGGCATGCAATAAATTCCAGCCAAACTTTCTTACCTCTGGTGTTACTGGACTGCTCTTGTGCAACATGAACCTTAGATAAGAACACTTTGACATAATTCACATTTCAAGATACAGACCAAGATTGTTTCTTCTGTCAATCTCTGACTGATAGTCAAAATATATCAATTTAAAAAAACAAGCTATCTAGAGCTTTATGAAGACATAATATTACAAGTGGCTCAAGTTATCAGCAGTTCTGATGACGACTGTACTTTAAAATAACGTGTTACCAATGCACATAAACAGTGTTGAATAGAGCAGTCAGTAACAGCTTTATATCTTTATTATTCAAGATAAATAAAAGATCATAGTTTTATTTTACAGAAACTCTCCCCATCAAAAAAAACCCCACAACTTGTAAACACCCAATCAAATCAATTTGAGGTAATCCAGTACTTTTACTTATAAATAATTACAGTTGGTTCCATGTTTGGCTGAAGTTTTCCACAAAATCACAAATGGTTGAGGTTGGAAGGGACTGCTGGAGGGCATCTAGTCCAACCCCCCTGCTCAAGCAGGGCCACCTAAAGCCAGTTGCCCAGGACTGTGTCCAGACAGTTTTTGAGTATCTCTAAAGATGGAGACTCCACAGCCTCTCTGGGCAACCTGTGCCTCTGCTCAGTCACCTGCACAGTGAAAAAGTGTTTCCTGATTGATATTCAGGGGGAATATCCTGCGTGTCAGTCTGTGCCCATTGCCTCTGCTTCTGTCACTGGGCACCACTGAAGAGAGTCTGGCATCTTTGCATGCTGTTAAGATTCCTCCTGAGCCTTCTCCAGGCTGAACAGTCCCAGCTCTTTCAGCCTTTCCTCATTTGAGAGATGCTCTAGTCCCTTAATCTTTGTGGCCCTCCATTGGACTCTCTACAGTATGTGCATGTCTCTTCTACTGAGCAGCCCAGAACTGGACATTGCTTATACTGTAACAATTCTACAGTTTAAATGATTTTATGACTTACATAACTACTATAATTTTAGTGTACTTTATACAGTAGCTTTCAGTACTGACTGAACTGTCATCAGTGCTGCATAGCTTGTCTTCTGTTTGTTTTTTCTCCAAAGAGAGAACACTTAGATTTCAGAATATAATAAACTGGAATTGCAATAAAACAGCATTTTAACCAGCATAGTATGATATCACCACTTAACAGCAAAGTCAGTACCTGAGTGATCAACGTCTCTACCATTACGCTGACAGTAACATAGCTACTGGCTATGAAGAGATCCCGCAAACAACCATCACCTCTAGATTTCAGTGTCCAGATGCCCTGACCACAGATTTGCCCCTAGACAGATCACGGCAATCCTGTGAAGTCTGGTATGTCTGATCCCAGGCATATTTGACATAAAACCAACATGCAGTATTTCCAAGACAACAGGTGTATTAGACCAAAGATCCGTTATTCGGACTACAAGTGCCATAAAAAAGTGTCCAAGGAAGAGGAAAAGCACAACTGCATACAGTACTCTCAGCCCCCAGCTGTTTTCACATCAGGGATTTTCCTCAGACGCCTGTTCCATTCACGAACTCTCAAATGATGAACCTCTTTCTTGAAAGAGCCTAGTATTTTTTTCACAGGTCTAATTCTAGCATCTACAGCATCTTAGAGCAAGCAACTCCAGATTTCCACTACCTGTCCATGAAAAATCACCTTCTTTTGTTTATTTGCAATCTAGTTCCTACTGGCTTCATTTAACATCCTGAGTTCTTGCACTGGAAAAGACAATGGACTGTTAATCACTTTCTCCTCCTTTAAACAAATCATGATTTTCCAGACTATTATCAGAGACCACCTGAGTCATCATCTCTTTTCCAGGCTGAAGAGTTTCATTTTCTTCATTCCTTGTCCTGATGACTCAGCCCTTTCTCTGAAACTTTCCCAGCTCCACTATACCCTGTAGGATGAGGGAAACTGAACTGCACAGTGGATCTTTACAAAGTTCTCTGCTTTGTTCTTTCCCAACAGCTCCTAACATGCAATTTACTTCTTGACCACAACTGATCATCCATCCGGTCTTTTCATGCAACTGTGCAAAACCCATTGTTTTGATGGAAATTTTTTATTATTTCTCTTCACATGTGTAACTTCATATTTATCCACGTAGATTTGTCTGACACTTTATTGCCTAATGGTTTAGACTTCTACAGTGATTCTACAGTTATTCATACTTGATCCCCCATCTTAACTATTCAGTAAGTTAGTATCATCAGATTTCCTCACCTCATTGTTTACCTTCTTCTCGAAGGTTTATGCACACATGACAGTACCAGCCTCAACAAATATCCTTGCTCTCCACTCTAAGAGCTGGCCAAGCAGTCACCATTCCCAGACATTATATTTTATTTAACTAGTTACCCACATTAGACTTCTTCTCTCCTATTAAAATGTAGTGATCAGCATTATTTTTATTAGAAGGTAAAAAAACCCCACATTGAAAGGCAAACCAAAGACATAAGTGTATACAAAGTAAACAAGTATAGTCGCTTATATAATCATTTTGCATGCACTCTCAGAAGTGAAAGATGTTTTCAGGGATCATACAGATCATTCATTGATTTAAATGATGAATGTGCAGTTATTTAAATATATTTAAAATATGGACATCATAAATGACAAGACAAATGGCAGTAAAACCAGTGTATTTTAAAAAATATTTCAAGCACAGAGAAAAACAAGTCCAAATTGCATTCCACTGGTCAGCCTCCAACAAGTCATGCAAACTACCATTGCAGAGAACTGTGCTTTATTCAGGACATAGTTTCATGATCCACAGAACTCCAAAGAAACCGCCTCAAGATAGACTTTTCAGCCTTCATCATAGGAAAACACCTTTCTTCATAGTACCTTTCTTTTCAATAAGTCTTATGTTTTCCACTGAAGATTTTCCCAAAGTGAAAAATCAATCAAAATTCACTATATGCTATCAACTTCTCCCACAACCTTAGAATAAAAACATTGCAAAAAACTAAGTGGTTTGATATATTTTTCATCATAAACTGTAAGTGCTAACATATCCAGCGTATGCATTGTAAAGATAACTCTTGCTCTTCTCATTCCTATAGTGATGTCAACTTTTATTTGAAAGCAAGCTCTGATTTTCACCCCCACCTCAAGCTTTAATCTTCTGCACAGTGCTTCTGAAAGAAGCAAACAGAGTATTTTTCAAGATGGTTGAGACTCAGTATGCTGAGATATGGGTGTTGTGTGATTAGTTATAGTCCCTTAGAGGATCAAAAGAATTCCTAGCAGACCTGTAAATTGTCTCCAGGTAGCTATTGCCCAACATCAATAAATCCCAATTTCTAAACTAAGAACCAAATAAGACAAGCCTTTTATTTCTTTTTTTAAGCTTCTTCATTTCAGCTTCCTTATTCCTCCTCCAGCATTTGTTTGGCCTCTCCTCTCTTTTCTGCCAGTAAAGGAATGGGAGCCCTCCAGATCACTCCCAAGCTCAAAGGGGCATAACAAGGTGTGCCAGAGTACAACTCTACCTTTAACCTGTCCTGGTATCAATGCCAACACCGGGCATGTCCATGTTCTTTGTAACAGAAGCAAAATTAGGCTCTTGATATTCTATATGCATATCTGCCATATTTTATATTTGAGGATAAATAAAACAAAAAACCCCAGACCACATAGAAACCCATACCTGTTTCAGCCATGGAAAGATGAGGGGTTTTATTCCTCCCAGAGAAACTGTTCTTCTCCTATCCCCTTACAACCAATAAGTTGCTCAACATAGAAGGCAGAGTGAGCAATTCATGTGTGGGCACCCAGAGAAAAAACACCTAGGTTATCAGTCCTCAATTTAGAAAGCTTACATCATACTCTGTGAAATGAGACTTACTAAACCTCATCAATTTTATTTCAAAAAAACACAAACACCTCCCTTCCCTACTGATTAACAACATTATTTCAGACATGGTACTGACTTTTTGATCTTTCAAATTACATCTCAGGAACTCTCTCACAAAACAGGACCTGATATTCAGGTGACAAACGGTAGAAATTAGATGCTTGGGAATTGGAAGACAAACATTCTAAGCAACAAGAATAATTTTCAGTCAGTTAAATACCAAAGGAAATGGTGGCATTTCACAAATACATCCCACTTTATTCTTAATAAGCAAGTTTTGTGTATAGATTTTGAAAAACAAATGCCTCGGCTCAAAAAAAAAATGTTCTTGCTTTACTAGAACATCCTGTATTCCTATTTTAGGATATTTATAAGAACAATAAGTAAGCATGAACAAATGTTTTATACAAAAGTACATTTGTGCAGTCAATTGAGTGAAGACAAAACCAACCAGGTATAAGTAGAAGGACACTTCTCATAAAACAGTTGCTTCACCTCTAATCTCTCAGGACATCCTCAAGGAAATCACACACACCACTTCTCAAATACAAGCTTTGGAATGGAGGATGCAGTTTTACAGGCAACTAAACTGACATAACAGCTAAAATTCATAACTCTACTAGATACCAAATACATCCAATGGGCCATAAAACAGAAGTTATGGGCTCGGTATGATCTCTCCCTCCACAGCCAACTCACATTGCACCAGATATAAACTGCCTGTCTCTTCCCTTCAGGAGGCAACTGTTTTCTCATGTCTCCCTTCCACCAAGAACACCCTGTCTACTCTTCTTCCACCTCCCCTCCTTGGGGCTACCTTTCCTTTCTGAGACGATAAAATTGATCCATATTTAATTGCGCAACAGTCTTCACCTCCTATTTAGCTTTGAATACTGATGTTTTAATTTCAGACCTTAACAAAGGCATTTGTAATCAAGAGCTTGTCACTTCTCAGCTGTGTCACTTGTTCTAATGAACTCCATAGCCTCTAATTACTCATCCTGTTTATGTTCTTGCATCGTCACAGATACACCACTATCGCTGTTCAGAGTAACAGGCACAGAAAGAAAATGGGAGTAATGAGCCCACAGAAAGAAATTTTAGGACAGGTATTTTTAACAGTTAGGAAAGAAAGATCAATAGGTCAGTATGTATGAGCGGGCACACCATAGCATGTTTAAGTTCAAACTAAATATAGAGACTTGATTTGCAGGGCAAACAAAGTTTTCAAAAATACCTGCCAAAGAGTAGCACTTGGGGTTTCTGACCTATTTACTGAAAATTCTTTTTTAAATAATAACGAGTATCAAAGCAAACTTTTATCTGTACTTAGACCTATCCACCTTCTCTCTGCAAATACAAACTTTTCTTTCTACACTTTAAAACAAAAATCAAAGTATATTTAAAAATA
Source organism: Athene cunicularia (assembly GCF_003259725.1). Classification (NCBI taxonomy): domain Eukaryota; kingdom Metazoa; phylum Chordata; class Aves; order Strigiformes; family Strigidae; genus Athene; species Athene cunicularia. Next base: position 1,469,713 of record NW_020799155.1, on the reverse strand, counting down.
AAAGCGCAAAATTCAGCCCCAGCCCCTGACTGCAAACTCCAGCTATGCAATCACTATTTGAAGCCAAGAACACAAAGAAAGTCCACCTGCAGAAACTACTGTCTTCCAGATTCTCAAATATTTAAGCATCATGTTCTACATTCAAAGCAGAAGCAAAAACAAATAGAAGCATTATAAGGTTAATTTACTCAGATGCAATTATCCAGAAACTGTCTGTTGATTACAGCACCAACAAGCCCTAAATATTTCTTTATTTACATCTAAATACTATTTCAATACATTTTATGTGCCTTGATATAGTGCAGAAACTGGGGTTTACAGTACCACGTGCTTCCTATAAACAGCAAGCATAAAACTGATTGTTAAAATTAATGGTATGTGACAAGCTCTAACATGCCTTAAAAACAAATACCCTTCATGGAATCATACTAAAAATATTCAACTCACTGATTCAACACACAGGTATTCATAATCTTAGAAAACTAAATTACAACTTCCATCTTCTTGAAGCATTCTGCTTTAAACACGGAGGCTTTGTTCAAAACAATCCACTAATTAAAGTAATTCAGGTTTTTATACTCATTGGGAAAAGATAGCTAAACAATTAGTGCTTTTACTTCCAACAGACACACTTAAGTTTGTGGTGTTATAAATGACTTCATTACAAGGCTGTGAAGCAGTTCCACATAAAGTTATTTAGTAGTACATTTACAATGACACAAACAAATGTAAGTCTCAAGTTGCAAAGAACTATTACATTTCCTAAATTAACATTACATGCAGAGTTACAGTTTTAAGGGAAAACAGCATGACTCCTACAAAAGAAAACTTGAATTCAAAGAAACCCCACAGACAAACAAAAAAGAACAAAATTCCCACCCACCAAAACCCAAACCAACAAAACACCTCAGACAACACCTTAGTGAAAGCAAACTAAATTTTAAAAAAAGTTATAAATACTTATAGTTTTGTTACTAAACAAAAGAGACCTCTTCTAGAAAATCCAGTAGATCAACTAGTTCAATTCAGCATTGTCCACACCTTCAGCTAGAAGTGTATTAACTTATTTCCAGGATAGTATTTGAAATGAAAATGTCATTTCAGATGTTTAGAAGGTTCCTTCCCTTAAAGGCTATCAATGATTTTTTTTTTTCTTTTCTGAAAATTGTTTATGAAAGTTATGTGTTGACAGTTGTGCACACTAAGCAGATGTTGGACCACTGACCTGGTTATTTTTTACTTCAGACATTAATAAGACAATTCTGAATAGTCTGTCCTGCACGTAGGTGAAAAAAAAAAAAAAGATCATCAGCTTTTTCTCTAGCCCATTTTTATCAGTTGGTTTAAAGGCCACTTTTACTGACCATTCTTAAATAAAAGTAGTTGAGAGAGGTGGAAAATCTTCCCCAAAGTATATGGAAGAAGAAACAGAGGTAAGAGTTAACATGTAGACTCAAAAGACAAAGAAATTCTTGCTCTTTGAAAGTAGCTTTTTTAGAAAGTCCCATTAAAAAACCCACCTGTTTTCTTTAACTTCCACCATATGGAGTGGAGAAAAAAGTAAGGCTATCTCATAAGGTTACCTTTGGCTACTAATTACAAAATCAATGTCAGATTTTACCATCAGTGAGATAATTGTCTCAATTTGTTTCTAAATTTGTTCAAACTGTATACACATTATACCAAAAATGCTGCCTCTCTCTGCAAAGAGAACAGGGAAACAATATTGCTTATCACCCAAGTTATGTCAGTATCTTACAAAAACTTCAAACTGTTTAAAAAAAAAACCACCTCAAACTACTAACCTGATTACTTTGACAGAGAAAGCACAACATTTACATTGCAACTGAACGCTTAAATTTTAAAAATTCTCAAATAAATAAACTACACAATCTGCACAAAGGCCCACATAGCACAGTATGCATCTACGGTGGTGAACAACAGCAAATAAACAGGGAATTCTTTAAGAGCAGGGCAAACACATCGTCACGCTTCTCTAAAAGACCTCCCAGCTTCTACTAGCCTTGTTCAGGGACTTTGCCAAACAAAGGGGTAATTTTGTTTAATGAACTTGTATCGATACCTTCAGCATATTGCATTTGTCAATATGTCCACTACTTCTACACTTTCTCGATTTTTTTCTGAGATTACCTTTGATTCTATTTTAAATAACCTTCTGCAATTACCAGTTGTTTAAAACACAGTTTTACTGAGGATTTTATTTTGGGGTTTTTTGGTGGTTGTCATGGGGGTACAGCAAACTAGAACATCAACTTTTTTTGAAGGTTATTTATAGGAAGGTTGGTTTTAAAAAGTAAGTTATAAAACACTTGTAAATATGCAGAAAGCATATAACAGATACATTTAATGCACACAAAAGAACAATACAGATGACTAAATAGTTCCTACAAACTACAGAGTCCTTTCATTTTTACATCTGAAAATTTGAGCTTGGCTACAAATCACGAATCAAACCATTGCAAGGATCCTATCCTAATTTGTAGTAAACATTTAAACCTGTCACGTTTGCTAAGTAATGCTGTCCAACCTCACCCAGAGAGACTAATTCTAGCAGACTTCACAGCAGATCATCCTCAAGGAAAACTTAGCTTTATGTACAGTGTCCCAATACACAGTCTCAAAAGAGCCTGTGCATTTGAACAGTCCAAATAAGAAGCCACAGTTTGCTTACAAAACTATATATAAACAAGCATTCATTACAAATTTGATGACATACTGTGCGGATTTACGTTAAACTTATCTCACCACAAATGAGATTTGTTTTCAAGACTAATCATAAGTGCATTTGTTTCCTGGGAAAAAGAAACAAAGCAAAAATTGACATTAGCATAGCAGATACTTGCTAAAAAAAAATTCACTTTGGTATTTTTGTTTCCTTGTCCCCTTTTTTCTCTCTCCTTTTTTTTTTTTTTTTTTTTTAAGTTGTTAGTTCATACTGCACTTGCTGGTCTTTACAGAAAATATTCTAAAAGCTCACTGGCAACCAACAATAATTTTACTGCATGACCACTGAGCAAGCATAAGATAGAACAGTCCTTATCTTACCCTTCTGCGTTTTCCTCTTTCTTTAGTTGTAAAAAGACCACTTCCAGTTTTTGAAACAATTATTTCAAATGCTCAAGTACAGATAACAGTAATTAACTTTCCCCAAAGTATTTTCAGAACAACATTAAAATACATTAAAATAAAGGTGCAGCTGGAAGCAGTGGATTAAAGATGATGAAGCTGTACAGTGTTCAGGAAATGTCAGTGATTACTGCACATAAAAGCCTATAAACCCTTTTCAGAGGCAAGTTCAACCTTCATCTAGGCTTCCAATTCTGATCTGAAACTGTAATTACCTGTTGCAAAAAGGGGAATAAAAAAAGACTCCCTAGATGTTGCAGTTTTATCACTGAGCTCAAAGAGCAAATCAAAGTTTCCAGTGAATGTTATAAATGCCCAAGTGCAGTTGTAGCCAGAGTACCAAAAAAACCCAAACAACAAACCCCAACCCCCCCAAAAAGCCACAGGCAACACTTTTTCCTTACATTGAAATAAACAGTAATCCCATTTCAAAAAGTTGTTTCCAATCTATGTATAACTTTCGACCGTGTGCAAACACGAGGAAATATGACCACAAAACACTGTGACTACACATGTAAAGTATCTACCTGCAAACGGATTTATTTACTATGCTAACATGTAGCATTATATACCAGACACTTTGTGGTTTTAAAAAGATCATTCCTTCCCCATGCTGCCAAATCCCTCAAGACAGACTTTCATGAGCAGTTCACATGCAAAAGTAGAGACGCTTAACAAGCAGCAAAGTGACACACTCCCCATATAAAATAAGTTTAATGTTATTTTTCATTCTTCAACTTATTAGTTTTATTTTCTATCTAAAGAAAAACAGAAACATGTTTTCCAAAAAAAACCTTTTACAAACAGTTCTCTCATTTAACAGCCTCATCACTGCTTTGGTATTTAAACACTCTCAAAAGCCATTTATTGCTTCATATACCATCTCACTGTAACTGCTGTGCCTTAAACGTTGAGTGAAGTATTAGATATTCCCCAGGAAACTGATCAAAATGACACAGCATAAAGGGCAACCAACAATCTAGGGTATAATAAAATAACAGCACATTAAAGAATTAGTAGAACCTTTATACTCAGTTGCATAGAAACCCTGTGAAACTACTTACAACATTGACTTCAGTACCCAACGCGTCCATCATATTACTACTAATTTAAATGTCAAAGCAACTAACAGTGACTTTTCTAAGTGTTAAAGGAGATGTATGTTTATCATACTAAGATGCTGTAATCACATTTGATGAGGGATGAAGAGAATTACCAGCTGAATATTTAAAAGGGAATATACGCAATTAATGAAACCATTTTATTTTGGCATGTCTAACCCAGCTACTCTTTAGGATATTATGAGCTTGCAAACAGCCTGGTAAAGTAAGACAGCAGGCACAGCAACATTGCTGCACATACATTTTCAGTTCTCTTCATCAGAAAACTCTAAGTTCCCACCAACCAGGACCCAGAGATGAATGCTCTCATGTCTGCATTGTCAGGGGACCAAAGGAATACGACACCCAACTGTGGTCTGACATTCCTTCCTGGAACTCTACTCAGAATGGGAATACAAAGAATTTCCTTATCTTTTGGAATTTTCAAGAAAAAACAATCTTTTCTCCCTTTACTGGAACTCCTACATCTCTCTTCCAAACTCCTGTTTTGGGGGAAGCCTGCAGCCACCAGATCACTCTCTACCCACTGAGCATATTAGCTCTGGAGCCCTGTTTCCACAAGTCTTCCCAGGTCACGGGTCCTGGCACCTCTGCTGCCTGTATTTTTCCAGAGCTTGGGGCAAAAGGGTGCATAAAGCTGAGCAATGTTGACCTTGCCAATGAAGTCCTTAACTCCCAAAATTTTGTAGAAAGCAACAACTTTGACTAAGCTGATTCTTGTCCTTGTCATGTTGCCATGGACTCATATCTAAACAAAACCATCAAAAAATTACATAACCATATTTAACATTTGGTAAAAACTTCTGAAAATAAAAAAAGATACATATCATTCTGTTCAGATGCTCTCACCTCTAATAATCTTCCTCCTGCATGAGTCTCTTTATTAGTATTATTTCACTGTAACAAGTGAAAGAAAGACTTGATAATCACACAAGTCCTATCTTCTTGCAGCTTAGCATCACTCCGGACAAATGCACAGCAAGTGAAAGTCAGTGTACCAGTGTTGCAGAAAGATGAGGTGATATGATCATGCAACCAGACTAAATTTTGACTACCTCAACATACAATACCTACGGACAACTATTCTGGGCTTAGATGGTCATGAAGAGACCAGGATGAGATGAAGGAATCGACATGGAAGCAATCAGGAGAAAGCTCAGTAAAGTGTTTCAAAACTGAGCACTGGTGCTGTGGCTGGTAGTAGTGTTTGTAGTTAGGGGTGGAGAAAGGGAGGGGGTGTCTGCACATACATGCCTGTTTACCATTAACCACATCAGCCTGTGTATATTTGGGAAAAAAAAACAAAACAAAACAACAAACAACAACAAACCTTCCAAGCCAGTAAACATGAAACAATGCATAAAACGAAAAAAGATCAAGTAACATGGGATCAAAGAACATTTATTCTACTTACTTTGTTGCTCTTTACCATATGAATTAATCACCACTAAATAGGTACCTTAAGAATAATAAAAGTATCCTGTGTGCAGAACTAAATTATACAGATTTCTTAAAATATCTGGCTCTAAGTACCATTTCCAGAGACAATTAAGCACTTCTGAAGGGCTTTGTTTCATTCTTCTCAAAATATCAATAAACCGACGAAAAAAAATCAAATTTAGGACTTTAAGCATTTTTAAGCTTGTAGCTATAATTACTCTGTTCTAAGGATCCAACATAACTGTAGTAATTTAAGAGGAAAAAAAAAAATAGAGCATTTTGGCTCATTCCACACAATCTTCCTCACCATTACCGTATGCACGATCAGTCTTTGATAATTCTTTACCACGGAACATTTCTTGAGGTAAGTTTCTCACACAGGCAAGAAGTCTTCAAGTAAAAGAGAAACAGCTTTGAAGAACATCTTATCCAATGCAATATATTAAAGATGAGAACTACAGCTAACATTTAACCTCTTCCATTGCTTCTAAATTGACACACCATTATCACTTCCTTAAACACTGCTAGAGACTAATCCAGGCAAGTGGCTAGGAATAGTAAGCACCTTTATCATTTCCATAAGTTTATGCATACACGAAAATAAATCTAAACTTTCAAGGCCAACTTTTTAATGCTCTTCTGTCAGTAAGAATAGTGTTGGTATCCCAACACTGAAAAAGAACCAGCAAAACCCTTGGAAACGTGTGATTAATAAGAAACATACATATCTAAAATGCCCTTGGGTTTTGGTTTTTTTTTTTTCATTTTTAATCACAGTGCTTAAAACTGGAAATTTGCTTTTAGGAGAAAATGCAATGTTTTCAAGCTCAAAGTCAATGCATTCTCCTTCTCACAGCTGTTGAGCTCTTCTCTCAGAGTATAGCCACTCCACAAGCAACACAGCAGAAAAGACAAAATACTGCTACAGGAGATAAGAACTTTTCCCATTAAGACATTTCTCATTTTCCCATTAAGACATTTCTCATTTTTCACAACTGAAAAAACCCATGTAATTAAACTTCTTCAATAGTCATATTAGTATAATCAACTGTCTTTTTTGGGGGGTTCCCAAAACCAATAATTTTCTTGTATACACACCATTAAAAATATGTTTTGCTAGTACTTCCTGGCTATGCCATAATAATTAATCCAAATAAATTAATCCCAATTATGATGTTTCTTGGGCCAGTTTGGAACTTCTTGTCTCAGGTTTGAATATGTATTATCTGAAATTAAACTCTATAATATGGTTTGATTCTACCTCGTTATTGTTCAGGTATTTTTGTTTTGGCTTCCCCCTCCCCAAGGGAATGTCTAAAACAACATATTCCATTTTTTCAAATTTTGGTTTTGCTATTGGAATGTAGCACCCTGCAAAAGAGTTTCACAAAGTTTATTTACCTTCAGGCACTACCATCCATCATGTCTTTAGACCTTAAAACAGCTGAACTCTGTCAGAGACAATGGTAAAGGCCAACCTGAGTCCAGAACGCCGATAACAACCTCTTTGCATGACAGGATCCTCCAGACATACATTCTCACATTGACTGATTACCTCTCTCAGACTTTAATTTAATGTTGCCAGAAAAGCCAAATAAATTTTATAAATAATTATTTCTACAAACATGAATCACTAACATCAAGTAATGCTAATGCAATACCATACTAGGTTATGAAGATATAAAGGCTAGATTCAAGGTTCGGGCTGACTTGCTCTATTTAATTTCCTGTTTGCATTTTCATCTTCTGAAAAGCATACTGTATTAGTGTGGGAATCTATTGAAATTATATTCTAATTATCACTAAATTAGTTTTCCCAGCAAGCACACTGTAGGGGACAGAAATATAGAAGCGCTTTTTGTTCGGTCCCCCCCACCCCCGCCATGCTGGGGATTGGGTGTTAACACAAAGACATAAGGATACAGGGGCACATAAAGCACAGCGGAGTGACCAAGTCTCCCAAATATTTAACACTCCTGTCACAATTTCAGTTCATATGCTCTGCTGAAAGGATGCTCTGTAACAGCACATCCCAACACTTGCCACAAGCAGAGAGATTGTGACATCCTCCTCTTCCTGGGCTGCTACCAAACGCAGGTTCAAGTGCAGTATGGGAAAGCAGCAGAAAGGCTGGTGGTTCAAATATTCCCCAGCAATCGCTGTACTCTGTAATAGCCTAGAATTGTATCAATGCAACTTTCATCGGAGCCTGACAAACTTCCAATGCATCAAGCTGGAAAAACACCCCCAAACCACGCATGTTCATTTACACAATATTTGGACTCTCTTTATTAGCCACAGATAACAGTTATGTAACTACTTGCCCCATTTGACCTTGATGCAAAGTGTTTAATTTAGAATGTAAATCTTACCACCTTGACATTTCTGAAGGCATCAAAATTACTTGAAAAGTTAGCTTAATAGCTGAAAGTACAGTTGATGTTGTGAAATGCAATTTCTATAACAAGCTCATCATGAAAACATACACCCACCTGCATTCTACATTTAAAATGAAAACATCTCTTATGCAAGTGTAAGAGTGAACACTGGAAACAGGTATTTTATCTCTGAGCTGCATTAGGAGACTTTTCTTTTAAACTGATAAATAATGCAGACAGCAAACTCTTTGGACATAGCCAAAGAATCTCTCATGACAGGCTACCACAATAGAAATTGCAAGAGTAACTGCTAAAGCCACAGCAACTTCATGGTATGGTGCTAAAGCATCATAACCACATACCACCACTGAGAGGAAAACCCTGCCTGCACCCCTGCGAGTAGAAGTAACAGCAGAAGTAACAGCAGAGCCATCTGCTAAATGTCACCGGTCACACCAGCGCCCCTTACGCCCAGCAGAAAGCACCATCTCAAGCAGCAGTATCTGAGCAGTGATGCTAGAGCACAGTCAGAGCTGAGTTGATAATAGAGCATGGATAACTCCAAGTACAAACAGCCCCGTAGGAGATGTGCGTTATGGACACGTCCTAACACAAACAAAAGCGCACGTACTCCAGATCCTCAGCCGAAATAATTCTGTGTGAGAAGGAACAAACTCCCTTCAGCACCTCACAGTAACTTTGAGGCTAACCAGATTTAGAGTGAGTATAGGGTAGTCCTACAACCAGCACCTTCAGCACAACTAATGAGGCAGTGAACACTAGCCAAGGGCAGGAATTTGTACTAGGAGCACCACTGCTGAGGAAAAAGTACATGGAGCCATGCCCTTAATGGCAGATGAGGGCAGAAAACACAGCATGAGAGAAACTGCTTCAGTACTTTCATGAGTTAGGGTCTTGTTTCACATAAAGCTTTGGAGCAGCACAGTAGTATTACAGACAGCTGAATGTAATGGGAAGCGTATGTGTTACTATTTTTTATTAGAATTACTAGCCAGCATGCCAGCACTAAACGCCTGCAATTCTCCCTGATCTAAATAGCCTATGTATTTTAAGTTTCACAGGTTTTCAGTACAGAGACAACTTTGCTCCATGACTGAAGACAGGCTGTCACGCCCAAGCAACTGCAGGCAGCTGTGCTGGGCTCCCTCCAGCTGCTCCCTTGGCTCTGCAGAAATACCATTGCTGACAAACCCTCCTGAGAGACATGCCAAGCACTATTTAAACTTCATTCATTACCAATTCTTTGGGTGTACCAGAATTTCAGCCTTAACTGAAGCTATGGTGACCTACATAAGCCCCACACTTTAACATAATGGCCCTAAATTACTTCATACATGAATATATTACTATGTTTTCATTTTGCCAGGAAAAAGTGGTGTATTTTACAAAATAATTGCATTGTGAAATCACTTTTCTTCAGTACATAAACTGAAACAAACTGTGCCCAAAACACAAAGACTTAAGTTATTAAAATTATCATCGCTGTCAGGACTATAACAACTGAAATGGTTTTGCTAGTTTGTAAAGGACATAAAAAGACAGTGCCATTCTAAAAAAACACTGTAGTACAAGAAGGTGGTAAGAAAACAGACTGAAAACTGTGTATTATCACCTTCGATAAGTTTTAGATATCAAAAGTTGTTAGGAATAAAAACATCTGAATCAAAGACTCATGACAGAATTTGCTGCTGTTAAGCAATTATGAAAGACCACCTATGCCAAAGATGTGAAAAGATAAGGAAAAGGTCCCATTTCGTATTACCAGTCTGGATTAAACAACCTGATATAACTTGGCAAGTGTAATAAAGTTGTGTCATATTGAGATCACTCTGCTTCTGCATCACTGCGTACAAACTCCCATTAAGCCTTTAGGCTCCCTCCATTCTAGGTGTTAATCTTGACCCAGTTCTGGCCTCATTAAACACAAATCCCTAAACACCCTTTTTTTGTGGGGAAAAAAAAACAAAACTCTCGTGTATGAGATCAACACATAAGCTCACTCTGGTTTTCAGATGAGTAAGAAATCAACCACACTGCATTTGAACACAGTACGGTGACAAACATTTCTAGATTAAGTCTCTTGTTCCTGCTGCTGCTCCTTTATGTTGGGCAAATGGGCTACAGCAAGAAGAAAAGGCTGTAAAATCCAATAGACAACCTATAGGAGAAGTTTCCTTTGTGCAGAAACAATTGAACATATCAACAGGAGCAATGGTCCTCAAGGATTTGGATATTACACTTGGGCACTTGGTAGCCCAAACCACTCCCAATTTGACACCACCTCCATAAAAGCTCATACTAGACATACTGCTCACTGTCAGGCTGACTTCAGACTTGGCAGCAAGTACACAGTCTGAGGTCCTGATCCCCGAACTGTGAAGATGAGGAACATAGCCTGCGCATACAGAGACAGTCCTCCAACCCATGCACCCAATCTTCCCATACACAGAAGATGGGATAATAAGGGTGAGAGCTTTTGTCAGACTTAAAAAAAAACCAAAACAGTGTCCACCTGTTTTGTCATTTTAACTTCTACTGATTATTCTCCGTGAAAACTATGGCAAGGTGAACTTTCTCTTTTTACTAAAGACTCTCATTTCTGCCAACATGGAACATGTACCATCAAGTGAGGAAACGGCTTTGGTCTTCACAAGAACCCTCCGAACTACAAAGAACTTGGTACAGAGAGCAAGAGGGATGATGTCTAGTATGGTATGCTTGGAGAAAAAATACTCTGTTAAAACAGGGAAGATGCAAAAAGAGAACTCAAGCTACAGCACATCAAGTTCTGTGAAGTATGAGCATTTATGCACACACTTCACAATATTATAATACAACCTACAGATTTGTTTGTCAGATTATTGGGCATTTTTTTTGAAACAAAGTGGCAACAACCCTTGAAGCCTTCATTCTCAAAGTTATTTTCTGCCAAGTAATTGTAACTTTATTACCTATTATACCACAATACCAAAAGCAACCATTACATAATTCTTCCAGGGCCAAAACTCTAGCTTATGCCTTTAAGAGTGCCAAAACTGCCTGCTTCATCTGGCAGTATCCAGTGTAGTCCAGTACCAATTTAAAAAAAAAAAAAACAAAAACAAACACCAAAAAAACAGCAACAAGAAGAAAAACCACACACAAGAAAAAACAAAACCACATCCCCCCCAAAAAAACACCACACACATAACATACAAATACAGAAAAACACTGTTAAATTGTGATTAACACCCCAGTACAAGCAAGCTTACTCACTCTATTATATGATCTATTCTCTATTATATGATCTATTTTCACATTTTATTTCTTCAAAGCTCTCACTATTCAACATCTAAAAGATGCCCTAACATGACCTACAGGCTCTTGAAACAGGGAAGCCAGAGATTTATTCGGAATGAGGAGTTTTGAAGCAGTCTGCCACAAAATCCAAGAAATTTAGGGTGCAGAAAGCAATATAGCTGGCCAGTCTAATTACCATCCATATGCAGGTGTATCACAGTATCTAGTTTTTCTGTCCCCCCAGAGAGTAACCTCCTCTGCCTGCACTGCCATTTTCACTGCCACACACCCCTTGGGATTGTTCTGGTATTTGATCTACGACACCCTCCATGAGCAGTATCTAGTATTAACCTGAAGATGACTAACCCAGCCAGACATAAATATTTTCCTGCTAGCTTAATGAAGCAAATCAATTAAAGAATCATCAGAAAAAAAAAAACCACAGTGATGGGCATAGAACCATACCACAGGGACCAAGGGAGAATCCAAACAGCATGATGACTTGCCTTTAACAGCAACACATTATTGATCTGCTCACCTACGCTGCACAGCTTCATCCACAGATTTAAACCACTAGTTAAAATGACCTGGTAACTCCAAACAGTATTATTTCAAGTTTAATATAGGGTTAGTTAAAAAAAAAAACAAACCACTCCACAACTTATATTGTCTGTTCCTATGGTTTTCTTACATCTCTTAGAAATGTGTTTATATTAAAATGAAAACACAAGTCCAGATTATTTTTTTTTTTTCTTGCAAAGAGTAAACAAGTTGAATCCTTAAAGAAAAGCACTGCACAGATATAAAGCATACAGGATTCTCAATCCATATCAGAATTTTAATTCTTAATTTCCTAGCTTCTCTCCCATTAAAATTCCAATTTGGCATTCCAGTAAAATGTGTCTTTTCAGCTCAGATATAGTAAGCTTTTAAATGATGCATTTCAAGTTCAGCGAAGATCAAAATATCCTATTAAAAGGCCACCATCATTTAACTAACGCCCTTGAAGTTGTTTGAGCAAACTTTTCTGGGCAAACAAAATTAAAGAAAAAATATATCAAATGAGAGACAACAAACAAAACAGAAACCCAGCAACAGACATCAGCCCTTGACCAACACCTTGTACTCCTGGCTGGAATAACTACTACCTTCATTCCACCACAGCTGCCAGCAGTTTCTGTATACACACCACAGTCAGCTGCTTCAGTGACATTTTAGGCCCTGCAAAAAAAAAGTACTTCTTAATTCCGATGGCTGTGAGATGTCGCTGTAAATCCAAAGAACATCTGCCTCCCTGCTAGCTGAACAGATATACAGTTTGATTTTGGTGCAAGGTAATGTGAGCTTGCAATCTGCTTTTGGCTTCACCTGTTTTTCTTCAGGAAATAATCACCATATTAACATTACAAGCTGCCAAAACATTTGCATAAAACAACAGTTAACTTTAAGAGAACACACATGCCAACGCTAACCTTGACAATTATAAGGTTCCACTATGTTGCAGTGTTAAGATTTTGATTGAGACATGAAAGAGACACATGTATGATTACAGATAAAGATTGCAGGGCATTCCTAGTAGCAGGAGTAAATCCCAGATAGTACATTCAAACGCTAGAGTGGTGAAGCACTTAACTGATTTTTATAATCATTTGAAAGAATTTTCCATGCAATATTTGGAATGACAACTCTCCAGATCCTCCAAGACTAACTCTGCTTTACTCCTGTCTAGAAATTCCCTACAATATAGGAACTGAAGTTCTTTAAATTTTATAGAAAAAAACCACAAAAATATATTTTATTTCACTTAATCTTTAGGTGGCAGAACAAAAGCAGTATCTTCAAATGAAAAAATCTGCAATGCATTAAAATCCAAGCTCAGTATCAAAGAATGCACTGGTAACTATAACCTCATTTCAGTTTAGATATTGCCTTCTGGAATTGTGCCCATGCAACTGATGATGTCCAAAAATGACGAGGCAGTTTAACATGGTGAAATTGCAGCAGAAACCAGAGTCCTCACCAAACCAATACAAAAATAATTCAGATTATCCTACTATTACATGAGGACAGCTATTGAGATTATATACAGCTTTTTCAGGAGACTAAGGTGTTAAATAGATGTTCCAGTGAACTGCTTAAGCAACAAGGCCACACTTTATTAGATAACAATTTAGAGATGCTGGCTAATTTTCACAAGACCTAAAGGCTTCCTTCTTAAATACTTGACAACTTGAGCCCTTGAGACAGCAATCACTACAAGCAATATAATCACAGTTCAGGTTAGATAAGTAGCTAGTGACAGCAGTGTTTCAGCACAGCAACTGCTATAATGATGTTTCAGACCTCAAACAAACTTTTTACTGGATGTCAGATCACAGCCACATGTTAGGCTGTGAGAACAGTACAACCCAGCTCTGTCTGAAAATACAGAGGTCTCCAAATTTTCTGAGCAAAGTTCCTTTTCATGTGGTATCTCCCACCTAACAAGCACTGCTGCAATTACGCAATACCAACCAGTTGCAAGCTCATCAAAGCACTTAATGACTTGCTCCCAGTTACCTCAGAGACATCACAGATCTACATTTCTTTACTATCGCTAAAGCCTCATTAATTTTTCCATTCAGACTAACACGTGTCACCCCCTCTGCCTAAGAAAGCTTCATCTACAACGTTAAATACTTCCACTCTTATCTGAGGATAAAACTAGCCAAAAAGAAGTCCTTCTGCTTCAAAATCACAGAGCAGAATCACTACCACTGCCATGGAGAGATTCAAGTGATATCCCGCAATAGGCCCGCAGAGAAAGTGAGCAGCTCTCCTTCTAGAGAGACTCAGACCAATAAAAGATAGATTCAAATCTGGAGGATGCCTTTGAAATGCTCAAGAACTTGAAAACCATAGGGGCAGGAGGTGTTATTTGAGAAACAGGCACTCCATCTGGGAACAGTCTCCTTTGAGCAAGGGTCATAATTCACAAATTCAAATCCAATCAAGCAGGCAGGGAAGAAATTTTCTAGAACAATAGATAACTATTAAGCTCCATTCCTGCTGAAACCAGCAAACTCCCATTAGCAAAATCTCCATTCTATGATTGCTCAACTGACACTAGCTTTTAGAGGTGTCATTCAGCTGATTTAAGCGCAACTATGTTCAACTCTGTTGGGTTGGTTGTTTGTTGGGGGTTTTTTTCCTATCATCTTTAAAACTATCCTACATTTTTCAGAACAAAAAGAAGACTCAAGTACAAACCCCCCAAATTTACACAGTTTTACTGAATATAACTGTAACCTTTTCCAAAAACAACCCCCCCAAGTAAACAATAAACAAACCAAAAAACCCAACCACCAACCCCAAAGAGTCTGACAATCCATTTTCCATTAATTCATGAATTGAGGTTAAACAGTGTATACTTCAATCCTATTTACTAAATTGTCAGATAAATCCTTTAAAACAGTCATTGAAGTAACATGAAATAACTATTCCAGTAAAACAGGTAAAATAGTTAAGCCTGCTTTGTCTCCTGTTATGTTCTCATCAGCCTTGCCAGCCCTGCACCACTGAAGTGTTTTGCCTTCCTATCAATTTCTCTGTCCTACCCTCCGATGTTTACTGATGACTAATTACTTCCCTCTATTCCACCCCTACTTGGCCATACCTTACTTTGCTATATGATCATTGTGAGTTTTTTAAAAGAAAGATAATACTTCACTTGATGATGTGTAATGTAAAGGTATTGAATTGCATGGCATGTTTTCAGACTTACAGTCAGAGGTCAAAAAGAACTCCAGCTGTCAACTTCCTTTTTAAATAAACTTTTAAAAAATCATTTTAAAAACCAGCAATTTACAATGAAGTCCCTTAGTCTGAGGCTAAGATATAAACTTCAGAAAGGTCTACACTGTACACAGACACACACACACACACAAAAATCCAACTACTCTACAGAAAGATAGATCTGATTCTTTTTTTTAATTATTATTTTGATAGGTCCACAAGTGGGGTAAAATTTCTATGTACAACGGAAGTTCACAGCAGAAAGCAGTATTTAAAACAACAGTATCTCCTTTTAGAGTTCAACAAGCAAGATTTATTTTAAAAATCCAGCTGGAGCTTTCAAAAGAACAATCAGCTGTTTTCAGTTTCCTGATGCAACTGCTCTTCAGCCCAAAGCAATAAGACCTAATCTTCCCACAGACTGGGCTGTCCTTTTTGCATAAGAGGAGGAAGTCTATTATGTCTCTACAAGTCACTACGGGTTCCACTTGATCTATTGAGGTTTAGGATGAGAATCTGATTAATTTTTGCAAATATTGCACACTTCAAAAAAATTAATGGAGCACAGCTATAAAAGAGAGCACTCCAAAATACAGAATATTTGAACAATACTAGCCAATAGTAGCCCACACCAAGAGCACAGGAAAGCAAAACTGAATGAACTGCAGATGGCTCATTAGTTCACAAATCTAGTTCAGCTCCACTGTGGATGTTCTCATCCTCCTCAGTCAGGAAACCATGAAACCAAGGACACTTCTCATTCTGAATGAGAAGCACAGGCATGACAGTTCACATTATGTGATAAGCAAACTAGGAAAAAAAGAACCAAAACCACTCCTGCTTTTCTTTCTTATACTTGACCTCAGTCTTTCAAATGACTCAAAATGATACCTGTGTGAACTATAGCAAAAAAATAGCCTAGGAGTCTAATAAAGAGAGAAAAAATTCTTTCCCAGTTTCCATGAGACTTCAGTCAACATGAAATATATGGAAACTGACGGTAAGGTTATTAACCAACCACCAGTGAAAATGGGCCTGAAAAAACCCAAGGAACTACAGCTTATTTTTGTAAAGAATTATGTTTCCCCATGTCCCTGCTTAACAACTCAATAGATATTTTTGTGCTCAGTACTGTATCAACTAAGACTTCTCTAAAATATATCCTATAATCCAAAGCACAACATGTGAAACCAGCCAAGCTGGTTTCTATCTTTCAGGAAATATAAAGTTTCTCAGCTAAACATGAAATTTTCAAAAAAGAACTAACACGGTCAAGTTCTGCAATTCAAAATTAAGAAGTTAATCCTAAAACAACTGGCTGTGGTAACACACCTTCAGACCCTAAGGTATGCTCTGCCTAACAGTCTTTCATGAAGGTTTAGCCAACTTGATTCATAGTTATGTGTTACAACACTCCACCTTCCAAGACAGGACTTCAGTTTTTCCTCTTCACAGACATAACTGATGAAAAGTAGTCAAGAGTCAACTAATAAAGCTTTAACTGTAATAAAAAGGAATAGGTAAGTATGTCCATTTATCTAGACCACGAAGAAGTTAACCTTTTATCTTAACAATAATAGATCCAGTTATAATACTACCTTAATTCTCATAGTTTTTCTTTTCAATGTCTGCTTCATCAGATAAAACACTGTTTACATTGCTTGGGCATCAGAACTTTAAATATACCAGAACTCTCCCATCTGCAAAAGCTGGTATGAAAGACTATTCATCCATTGTTGTGAACTACTTTCAGATCCTTCTTCAGATGAAAATACTATGGAAGTACCTAATAGTACTTTTTAGGTTTGGGGAGGGTTGTCGAACTGTTCAATCAGTTTTATGTAACATAATACACAGAGTTCTCTGTAATACTTAGCCAAATGCTCTCATCTTGCAGGAGAACGTGACCAAGCATAGTACAGACATGAAAATACCACCGCTGGTTTTGATAAATGGATAATCTCTAGATAGACCTACAATTCAGAAAAACTCTACTGAACTAAGACTATACTCAACTGCAGCCACAGATTAACATACGAAATATTAAAGATTCAATCCAACAAATAACTAGCAAATCCATTCTAAATGGCAAATCATGCATTCTTTATGCAAGTAACTATTAACATATCCTACCAATTAATTCACATTCGACTAGAACAGGAAAACTGAGACACATACATTAAAAGTACTGTTCTAGGGCTTTTTTCCTGGGTCAGACCAGACGTGCACACATGAAGTAGGTGAACTGTGAAACTAACTTTTCGCTCATCTTAAAAACAAACAAAAAATACAACAAACAAAGAAAACCGCCAAACTGTTGTGGTATTTTGTTATTGAAAATTGTAATTTTCTATACCGTCAGACAAAGAAGTTCTGGACACCTGCTATATCAAGGTCCTGAAGAGTCAAACAGTGAAAACTCAGCCTAATTCACTAATATCACTAGCCCACTGTGACACTGTGGCTACCAAACTTCCTACATAGTTTGACAAGATGAATGTTACCACTGCACTCTACCAAAGCAATTGAGGTTTATCCATCCACTTCTGTGAACATACTGCAGGGAGCTGACACCTTCCCTAGTTCTTCAACCAATAGAAATTTCAGAACTGTACTACCACCATTATTGTATTTGGGGATTTGCCATGATGAATCCTATTGCTAAGAGAAGCAACTTTAAGATGAGATTTAGGTTACAGAAGATGCTTTACTTAGCTCTGTTCCTCAGTGGAGCCCTGCCTGCTATTACTTGCCCTGGGCCGAGGCAGGAAGATTATTCCCTTGCACAGAGGGCAGAAGAACAGGCAATCCAGTCCTACCCAAGTTGCTATGTTAGTGCTACAGCTACTTTGTAAAAGGTTGCCTAAATTCTCTATTACATATGCAGGGCTCAGCCACACAGATGTACTTAGTAGAGGACTGCTCTTTCTATATGAAGATACAGGCCTATAAACTGTGAATATTCTGTTGGTGCCATTTGGTGAAGAAAGCCGGAAGATAACACACAATAAGAATGATATGTGCTCATACACAAATGGCCTCTTCTGCCACTGTGGTCCCTCAAAATACCACTACCCTTAAATATAAACTGAAGTGTTCACAGAATCAACAGCAACATCACTTTTCATCATTTTTACTGTGTCCCACCTCCTCCTCCCTTTACTCTTCTTCAATGTCAACACCTGACTTGCAAATTCCTTTATCATTTCAGGTTAAAATCTCACCTTTGCAAATAAGCTTACCTTGGGACACAAAGACAATAATGGGACTTGCAAAGTTTTCAGCTCTGAAGTGAAGAAACTTTGACAGAGCTTAGACAAATATTTATTTTATTCATACAGAATACTAGTGGGAGCACTACCATCAGGATAAGAAAGAGGCTGGGAACCATAGTTCAGTGGAAATTAAAGAGATAAGATGCATGGTCCAGAAATAAAACGAAATCCAGCTTGAATACACATAAGAAAACACACCTGTGGGAAAAAGAGTCCAAAATATGAATGTACTTTAAGAACTGTTGCTTAAGATTATGAATAATGACAGAAATTCAAATACAAGTACACTACTGTGGAAGCAGAATGATTTGTGTAGTAGGTAGATGGGACATTTAGCACTCTTTGGGGCTGAAACAACAGTACAAGTTCCCTTTCATGACCCTTAAAACAGTTCTGTCTCCTGGAGAAATCATTTTCAACCATTCATAAAATGTTCTGGTTTATTCCTTTTGCTGCTCTCCTTCTACTATTCTACAGGATCTTTTCACTTGATCTCCCTCTTCTCCCAGTCCAAAATATACTGTTCTTTCCTTCAAGTGATACACTCTCTCTTAAAAGTTCATCAGCCCAGAGTTGAGATGGAAATTACTTTGAGAATCATCACGACCTTCATTCACTAGGAAAACAGTAAAAGAGAAGTAAACAGAACATCCAAGAATGTACGGTAGATGATTATCCAGGGACTCACAGGAGTAAAATCAGTCAGAAAAAAACATATTCAAACAATTTGAAAGAGAAGTTACAATCTTTCTGAAGTGTTTGAACTTCATAACCAGGAAAAAAAAAAAATGTCTTATAATTTTATTCAAGTGTTTTACGTTGAATTATTATAGCAACTGTACAGAAATTATCTGAAAATTAAATCTAAAATATCCTTGAGCAATTTTTAAATTATTTTTTCTATCCTTTTTCACACAGTCTTTTAAGTTATATTAGAGAATACATTCACCACCTTATGTGATGGATTTTAAACTACTCTTTAAAGATCCTCTTATCTTGAAATAAACCCTAAGTGTGAAAAGTACTCAAAATGTAGTGACATTGGAGTATATGAGCCTCTCCTTTCATCACAGTATCATTAAATATTTAATGGCATACTAAGCAATTTCCTTTTCTTTACTGAAGACATAATTGGAAAACCAGGCCTAAGTTCTGAGTGAACAGGCTTCCCCCTCTCCCCTTCAAAAGTGGAAATTAATCAGACCCGTTGAAATATACAGCATGACACTAAACAAAATAAAACAACAATAACAAAAAAATCCAATGAAAAGTAAAGTACTTGGGCTAAAACATGCTTCGCACACATACAAAAGAATCCAAAGATTAAGAACAAGAAACTAAAAGGGAAAGAACATATTTGATTAGAAGACTCAAGTTTCTTGATTCTCTCTCATTTAAAAAAAAAATTATTTCTGCACACAAAGTACTAACTGATTAAGAGACTTGTTCCAGCAGCAGGTACAATTCACTGTATGGTTCCAAAAGGCTTCAAATTCCTGGTGCCGTGCCACTGCTGTCACATTGTAGTACAAGAGCCAATCTTGCAACAAAAAACATTTAAAAGAGCAGAAAACCTTTGAAAACTATAAATGATAAAAAAAGTTGTGGCTGCAGATAAATGAGTCGTCTTGAAATCTTCTTTACTTTTCTTAGGATGGCACCATTTCGCCCCGGCCCCAGGTTTTGATTTTACTAGATTGAAGTGATACCCATTAAAAAGCTTCAAAGCTACTTTGAGAAACAAGCCTTTTAAAAAGAGAAAGTTCAAAATGGTTATTTCAAGTCTTCTTCCCAGATGCCTCCAACTGGAAAATCTGCATGCCTACTTCTCTCCTTAAATGCATTGACTGGACTCCCATTCAATCCTGCTTCACTTAACAGAAACAGGAAATCAAATCTTCATTTTTCATCTCTTTCATGGAGGATCCATTCAGAGAGACAAGAAAAAGGGAAATAAAAAGAAAAAAAAATCAGTTTCAATATTTTTGTAATGACTTCTTCCAAAACATGGTTTTAGATTACATTTGTTTGAGAATATAAATTATTTCTCTTGTGCATTAAAAAGCTGTGTTTATACTTTCATACTCCTTATAAACACGATGAAATGATAACAGTGCCTACTAGGCCTAATTTTACACTTGATACTGAGCTTTGAAAATCCTTTTAAAAAAAAAAAAAATCCAAAGAAGGTATATTAAGAAGCACCAAATCTTAGGGTATACTGGAAAATACTAGTTTTTTCCTCAACTTAGCTTTTTCAGTTGATTAATCCATACTTGCTTTTGTCAAAAAAAGACAAGTATATAGTATTAAAACGTCTGTGGGTCAAATATATCGCTTGAAATTCTTCAGTGACTCAGGAATTACACTAAGAATGAATTCAATTTCAGAGTTCAAAATCTGGATCAAGTTACAGTCTGTACATTCAGTAGAATCACTGTTACAACACTGGCTGCTAATTTGTTGTAAAAATTCTTCTAGGATGGAGAAAGAGAGACAAGATAATCATAATACTGTTAGCTATTCTACACTTTATAAAAAATAAAACAACTTTCTTCCCTTTATAACTTCAGCTGATATAAAAGCATAGCTATTAACCGAGCCCTACTTGCCAACAAAGGTTTCTACTAGACTTATATGAAAGTCACTAAGTGCTGAAAGCTAAGCCAGTAAACTTTTTCAAGGCTATGTATGCCACCTATCAAAATAAACTACTGCACCTCAGTAAGTTGCCTGTAATACATATCCTTTATTATAGGGTTGCTGTCACCCCATCCAACAAGACACCAGCACAGTTTGCATCTTTCCAGCTGCACAATGCCAAGGAAGCCAGTTTGAATCTACAAAACTTGATAGTGTCAGAATCAAATGAAGTCCATCTTGTTGCTTTATATTTTCTATGTATAGTATCTGATTTCTGTCCCCCTATGGTTATGACCAGCCTGTGTAAAGCAGGCCCACGTATCCTCTGCTGCCTTTTCCTTGAGAAGGTTGCGATGTCTAGCTTTATCCATCAAGACAAAATCATTACTCAATTAAATTTACACATGAAGCCATTAAACACAGAACACCTTCATTTTCCTGACAGTCAAATAAATTGATATTCATGTCTAACATTAAAACAGGCAAAGTTTTCTTAGCAGCATCAAACACAGTTAAAAAGAGGAAATAGAACAGCTGAAAAAGAAAAGTCGAATTGAGACTTGGCATAACAAGATTTCTGTCTCTCTGACAGCTAAGTCTATCTAAAAAACCTGGGAGAAAAAAAAAAAAAAAAAAAAAAGAAATCGCTCTTATACAGGCGGTCTGTCTGTTCTTTAGGAAGCTCTACATTTAAAATTGTATTTATGGACAGGAACCAAGACGTAATTGCTCTGGAGATTTGAAGAGTGGTTCTGACAAGATTTACATAATTTAGGCTCCCTTTGGCTATGACTTTAATTCTAAATAGAACATTTCAGAAACGTGACAATAGAGCACAGTACAAGCTGGCACCATAATAAAGATAACTACTTCCACTGGCTGAACAGAATAATCTCAAGCAACCAACAATCTTCAGGGAAGGCTTTTAGTTGAGGGGATGAGGGATGTTGGTTAGCTGTTTTTTTAAAAGAAATTTTAACCAGGTCACTATAATATTTCAAGACCAGATTTCCATTAATATACAGTTTTCCAGTAGGGGTAGTTTAGTGGAAGTTTTTTTAATGAATCTGAAATCCTCAAGCCTCATTAAAAACTGTAGCCAAATCTAAAAGGCTATCTTATTGACTTGCCCTGAAAGAAAATTTCCAGTTTCAAAATCTAAGCTTGATCAACCCTCCTTCCGCACAGAGTTTTTAGCCTCCATACTGACATAGCGCCTGTGTCCAGTTCCGAATGGCACATTTCTAATTCCCACAGCCAACAAGAAAAACACCATAACAAAGAGCAGCAAGCAAGCATAAAATACAGTTACTTGTTCCTTGCAGTACTTTCATGTCACCTGAGCAAACAGCAGCAATGAAGAGAAAACATTTCATAGGCCTCAATGAAGTTAAACAGCAGGTGGTAAAGAACTTAATAATCCAGACATGGAGAACTTCAGACTTTCATCCTTCACTAAAAGCAGAACTACCAAAACCTTTGCAAGCCACTAATATTTCCATCAGCATGACCAGTCACAGCAGGTCACAGATATTACAGATGAAAATTGCAGTATCTCAGATTAACCATGGAGGGTAACTGCTAACCTTAGGTCATTCAAACCATTTGTAAATTCCAAGGATCCATCTTAGCTTTAAAACCTTCCCCAGAACTGACAAAGGTGACCAAGTAGCATCTCTATGTTGTACTTAGTGCAAACTTGCCATTTTAAAAACAAAAGACATATGGTTCACCAAGCTGTATGCAGATTTGTGGAGTTTGCATACTCTTAACCCAAAAGGCCTAGTAGTGGACTGAGCTAAGTCTCCAAATTAGTTACAGGCAAACATTAAAAAATTGAAGCTTACAAGATCTCACATGTTCTGACACAAGTTTATGCCACATATTCCAAAAAGGTAAGGAAAAAAGCCACCTGCTTTCTAGTTGGCAATATTTTCCTGTGAAGTTGGGAATCTATTCCCACTGTTTTGCATGAGAATACCCTACCTTCCATCACAGTTCAAATATTGTGATTTTTTTTTCCTTAATTAAGAAACTTAACTAATACAGTTCTGATCTACTATTTTTGTCTTTCTGAATAATTTGTCTTTGTTTTAAAGAATCTCTCTCATTCATTCATTCACATATGCAACACTATTTTAGAACCTTCTAACAAGAAAGGTTTAAATTAGTTATTAAACAGCTGGCCAAGCCTGTCACATGCAGGCAACAACCACTTTAATCCTCATTACAGGAATTCTTAATTCATATAATTGCAAATTCTATTGCCATTTTACCTTATTTATTCATGTTATGGTCAACAAAAAAAAAAACACAACCCATCAATGAAGCATTACTAGCAAAATTTAAAACTCCTGTATGCTAAGCATTTCAATTTTAATACCAAAAAAATAAATATTGCAAAAAGTGGATTTTTTTTTTTTTTCATTTAAAGGTTTTAAAACTGATCCAGTTCAAAGGACATACTACTTGAACGTGTAATGTTGCCAACAGTGCAGAGGAATCTGGAATCAAAACAGAATCAAAAGCTTCAGAAAAACAATTTCCAAAGCATGTATTGATATTCTATCTACTGCATTTCAAAGCCCATCATCGCAGTCATTTGCACACAACAACGTCATTCAGCGTCTATCTCTGTGGAAGCTGAGGACAGACAAGCAGAACACTAGAGTTCCTGCCAAATGAACAGGTTATTGACCAGTATCATCTCGTTTGAATCAGCAAGGTCCTTGTGTACCATTTTGCAGTGAACTTGAGGTTACATAGAAACAGAACAGGCTCATTTCTCTCACAGCCTCTGCCACTGCCTCTAATAATTTAATCTTGCACTTGATTAGCTCATGTGAAGTTTGACCTTAAGAATTGCCTGGTGACACAGGGAAGTGGAATAAGATCTGGCCTAAATCAATGGCCACAATTTCTTCCCAAGCTCCTGCTTCTCATTAGCTCACCACCTCTGAGAAGTCAAAGAAAATTATTGTACTAGTTATGACTGTACTGTTGGTGGGGCATGGATTCAAGAACACGTCTGGTATGTCCCATAATTCAACTTTGCACACTCATGCGGTAGCACAGTCGAGCTTTTTCTCCCCCACCACTTTCTGTTCTGGAGCTTCCTCAAAACCTACACTTCAGTGTATTTGTGAATCCCAACAGAAACCAAGTGATTTGATCAAATGGAGCAGACAGGCACATGGAGGGTCTAAATCAACAGCTGCCTCCACCAACAGAAACCTTGGTCAGAGTTTTTAAGACTCTCCTGACTGAAGGCGTTGGTCTTCAAAAGAAGAGCCCCAGACAACAAAAGAATTTGAAATAGTAGTTAAGCTGTAGTTAAAAACCTGAAATGCATTCAACCAGTAACATCGTTAAAACCACTCATGATACAAAAAGAGCTACGAGCAATTTGGCATTATTCCATGATTAAATAATTTAAATTTCTTATCTCATTTGGAATATTATATTCCCACTGTGTTTAATGAATGAAATTTCTCAAAATCAGTGACTGACTGTCTGTCTTTTAAACCTCTTAGACAGCTGAATCTCTTCTTCCTAGTCATCTATTTTGTAACTTTGATCTGGGGAATAATACGATCATAACATAAATGTAGCTCTGCAGAGTACAAAAACATTCTTTAATAGCAATCTCAGTCATCTGGTATGTGTTTTTGAAGAGCTTTTGGGGGTTCTTTTTAATATTTTTTTAATAACAGGAAAGTTGACATTAGCAAGTACTTTATGTTTTGCTCCCTTCTGCACAGCAATTCTAATTTTCATTTCTGTTATTTCATTTTCACCATAGCTTTCAAGAATTGCACAAAACTCTGTTAGAGAAAAGCTGAAATAGCAAATATCAGTGTTTGGCATCAGGGACATACTGTTTCGATCACAGGCAGTCACACCTAGGTTCCCAAAAGCAATACTTATGATACATTAGGCAACTACACATTTATTTAGCCAGCAGAGGTTGAAAATAGAGACTAACCTTCAGTTAGCAATTACATATACTAACTGATTTTAAAATTACAATGTGCTACGCTGATTTAAAAACAAATAATATAATTTAAAATAATAGCTATAATAAAAAAACCCCGCAGTCTATGCCAACAATCTAATACATTACTGGTGTTTAAATCATACTAGAGACCCCTGAGTGCAATCACAAGAGTTTTGATGGTTTGTGGTCTCAGTAGCAAGCTACATATATATTGTTCAAGACTCAAAACTGTTTCAAGTCTCTAACTCAGATGCACAACAGATGCACATCAGAAAGTTAAAACCAAAATTAAATACAGTTTCTTTCAATCAAGCCTTGTAAGAAGCCTCAGCATCCCAAACTATTTTTCAGGGGTCAGCTACAAGATGAGTTAGAAATCCTCTAGTTCTGTTTCTCTTAACATTAAATAGGGTTTTGTGCAGAACGACACTGAAAGCAGCATCTAGTCTGCTCTTTTCAGCCCCAAGACTATCAGTGGGGTATAAATCTGAAGTGACATCTAACCAAAGATAACAGGACAGTTTCACCATACCACTATGATAGATAAATATATCAGAATTTCAAAAGATAAGGAAGCAATCAAAGCCTCTTTACTCTAGAATTACTCTTTTGAACTCTCCACTGACGTAGAAAGAAACACAGTATTCTATACACAAAGGAATCCTTTCTTTAAACTGGAAGTACACACATAAACTAACTGCATGAAATTAATAATTTCTGAAAGAAACGTCTCTGCAGTTCACAATTCTTCACAAGATAGATGAGAACAATTCCCTGACCCAGGTCAGAAAAATTAAACAGATTTACCGTAATGGTTCCTGTTTTGGAAGGCTACCAAAGACAAGAGGGAAAACACTATTTTGGGACTGCATACAGTGAAAATGTGTTTTCCTATTCACAGTTATACAAAATGAACCAAAGCTCATTTATTTCACTTGGAATCCCCTTAATACCCAGTGCTGCTGAATGCAACAAAACTGCCTTTTAAATTTCCCTTACATACCGAGGACAAAAAATGAAAACTATTTTTCTAAATTCACTTCCATCTACTTGCCTGAAACAGGTTGTCTTCCAGTCACGCCCACCCTTCCCTCTTCTGGAGACAGTCTGGACTCATGAAGTACCAACTCTTCATATGCTGAAAGAAGAATATTACTCTCTCCTTCAAATTGTTGCTCTTAGATACCTAAACCTGAATTTTGAATGGATTGTTTTGATCAAATAAATTAAGGTTTCCATTTGCTAGTTCCAAGACCAACCCTTTTCTGAATTATAAGACTCATTAAAATAAGTACCAGCTGATTTTTGATAATGATTCTACAATAAAACATTATAAATATATGCCATTTAGAGACAGCCTGCAGAGCTTGTACTCTTGGGCAAATTATTTGCACAAATTAGGAGAAACTCCAAGTTCTTTACGTTACAAGCAACAATTGCAGTTATACTATGTGTTGGGTTTGTGCGTGGCAGGGTTTTGGTAGTGGAGGAGGGGGATACAGAGGTTGCCCCTGTGAGAAGTTTCTCAAAGTTTCCTGGCTCCAAGTTGGACCCACCTCTGACCAAGGCCGAGCCAATTAGTGACAGCGTCTGTGCCTCTGCAATAACGGATTTAAGAAGGGGAGCCTGGGAGGAGGAATTGGCATTGTGAGGGAAAATCCTACGCAAACCCCGAGGTCAGCGGAAGAAAGGAGGGGGAAGGAAGGAGGGGATGTGGGCTGGAGCAGAGCCCCCCTGCAGCCCATGGTGAGAGGGTCGGCTCTGTCCCTGCACCCGTGGAGGTCACCGGGGGAGCAGATGCCCTCCTGCAGCCCATGGGGGGACCCCACACTGGGGCAGTGGGCTGTGCCCAAAGAAGGCCAGGACTCTGAGGGAAACCTGTGCTGGAGCAGTTACTGGAAATGCTGCAGGCCGCAGAAGGGACCCACGCTGGAACAGTTTGTGAACAGCTGCAGCCCATGGGAAGGACTCATGAATTTCTTGGAGGACTGTCTCCTGTGGGAGGGACCCCACGCTGAAGCAGAGGAGGAGTGTGAGGAGTCCTCCCCCTGAGGAGGACGAGGGAGCAACAGAAACAACGGGTGATAAACTGACCACAACCACCACCTCCTGCCCCCATAAGCCACCGGAGGGGAGGAGGTAGAGAAATCAGGAGCAAAGCTGAACCCAGGAAAAAAATGAAGGGCAGGAGGAAGGTGTCTAAGATGTAGCTGTATTTCTCACTGTCCTACTCCGACTGGTAAATTAGTGTTGGTGGTGCTCAAATTAAATTAACGTACTTTTTTTCTTCCCCTAATGAGTCATTCTTTTGCCCATAACCATAATGGGTGTCATCCCTCCCTGTCCTTGTCTCAATTCCTAGCCTTTTTGTTTTCTTTCTTCCCTCTCATCCCTGAGGGGGAAGGAGTGAGCGAGCAGCTGAGTGGTGCTCAGTTGCCCTCTGGGCTTATACCGTGACATACAAACAAAACCATCCAGGGTGATGACACTGGCAGGAAAGAACCTGACAGAACAGGCCAGTACGTATAACCTTAGAGCAAAAATGAAATGAAGGACATCTTCCAGCTGCACCCTCATAAACAGCTAGCGCAGTCAGAGAAGGCAAGGGATTCCTCCCAATCTAACTCCAGATCTGTTCAGATAGCTGTTCCCCTATTCTTTCACCTTGGACAAAGTCTTACTCAAAGCTCTCGGGCCCACATACTATGTTGAAATAGAAAACTGAGGAGCAAAATTTTCAAAGTTACAGATTCAGATTTTAGAATGTTACCAGTTTCAAAGCCAGGGCAGATCAGCAGTTTGCCCTTGAAAGCAAAACTTATGATGTAATTTAAGATAAAACAATAGTTTGAACTACCTTAAAGGAGCAAACCCTATATTATGATCTGGACCGAACTTGGAACAAAGTGCAATTCACACTACCGTTGGAGAAGTAATTTTCCAACACAGCATTTTTTCTACTAGAATATAGTTTTCATTCTACTCATATTATTTATTCTCTCACTACAGCAGAGGCTTAATTAGAGGAATATAAGAAAGGGTTATTTGGGGGGTTTGGGGGACTTAATTTAAAATGTCAAGTACATAATAAACAATAAAAGCATTCATAATCACCGCATATATTGGTAACTGTTGAAACTTACCATAAAAGTTAGGGTTTCTGCACATCTTCATTACATTTAGAATTACTAGCCTTATTTAACTACACAAGACAGACACAGGGTGCTGCTCAGCTGAGTGCCACAGGGAGATCAGGGCAGGGGGGAAAGAAGGACTGCTATTACATTGAGGCACACATTCAGGCAGAAGGCTCTTCACTGCACCAGCTTTAACTGGCTTTTTATTAAATCTGAAAGAAATGACCCTGGGATCAGCAACTGATTTCTATGTGCCAGTGTATTACTCGTATATGTAGATTTCCAGGGGTGATTTCCCAGCTATTGTCAAGGCCATTAGAAACCATCTTTCTTCACTACAGTGTAGGTCTATTAGCATAGAGATATTCTTATAAATTCAGACAACCAAATCATGTGGAGAGCTGATTGCTAATACTAGCTATATTATTTCTATTAATTCTTTACAAAGAAAAAATATCTTATTCCACCTTAGCTAAATCTGTAACTACTAGGACTGCTCTCCATTTCTTTTTAAAATGTATCCAGCCATTTTTCACATCCAAAGTCCACAGCTGTAATTATTCAATACCCTTTTAAAGTATCCCAAAGAAAATAAGCTTGCTTGCACATTGAGAGTTCGACCAGAACAAATGAAAGTAGATCATCCCTCTTTTAATATTCTGGTGTTAGCCAAAATTTTAGAGGATATCCCCCCAAAACTAGACTGAGATACCTAATCTGTGCCTGGGAAACTGGTACCTGGGCAATTTTTCCATTTCCATGTGGTCATTTTTAGAAACTCCCTTTAATACTAAAACAGATCGCCTCCAGAAGAAAAATAAGAAGGAAAAAAAAAATCTCTAAACATAAAATTTACCTGGCTTCAAAATAACCTATTATAAAATTCTTAGGAAATACTTTTCCATTTTACAGTCCAGTGAATATTACAGAAAACATACATTTACATAAAGGCATTTGCAGAATCCTTAACCACCTGTCAGTCCTTCCCACAGCCCTCACAGACAGACTGATTCTTCATTCAGCATGTTATGCTCTTCTGTTCACAGGATGTGACTGAAGAAAATATAGGACCCCATCATCCATACGTGCATTTTAAAGTGAAACTCATTAGCTTCACTGAAGCCATAGAATTTACTTTGATATCACACCAGTATAGTATAGAAAGTATTTAGGCATAAAGACATAAATATTCACTAGGCAAACTATATTCTCCATTGATCAGGTCATACAGACCCGATATATGTCTAGCAGAGAGCTGATAGCATCTTCTTGATATGAGCTACTCAGCTCCAGCTAAACACCACTACATAAAATGGGACAGATGGTTGGTGGGAGACATACTCAACCAAAGCCTACCCTTGACACAAACCACTCCTTTACTCCCCAGTATATCACCTCATTTACCTGAAGGAGGAAAGGTTGATACAGGGCTTTTTTATGACAATTGAACTTCTCTATACCTAGAAGAATTTTCTTTAGTGCAAGGGAAACACCACTGCTGTGATAGAGCTAGAACCCAATTGGCCCATATCAGAAGGCAAAGTACAGTAAGGACTACACATTATTTCAAGAAATGAACAATTACTTTAACAGCATACACCTCTGGTATTCAGCATGACCCAAGGCATTTAGATATTCTGTTTAGATAAATACTTCCGATAGTTTACAGGGGAAAATATTCACAATAAAACATACACTTAGCAGCAAAAATTTGAGAATTTCAATTAACTGCCAGTACTAAGAAAGAGGCAGGATAACCATTCGTGTTAAAGCTATTAACTTTCCCAGTAAATTATGAGAGTGCACCAGGAAACAAGGCAAATTAAAAATTCTTAAGAAAAAAAAAATTCACTCCTCTGCCCTCAGTTAATTACAAATAATAGATTTATTTTTTTTTTTAGAAAACTGTCTCTAAGCGCATTTGACATCATCATTTTGGCAGCCTCGGCAGAACAATAGAATCTCCTCTTTCACAACGTCCTGAAAAGTACAAAGATTGTAGTTTAACTGCATGGGACCTTGAGGAATGTGTAAACAAAATAAATGTTAAAAAATTCATAGTAGAGTGTAAAAACTGCTTATAGCACAGGTTAACATCCTTGACCTTAATCACATTGTTTTAAGCCGTTTTTGGAGTGGAAAAAAAAAAAAGTAAATTACATTTTAGAACATGTTTTGAAAAACAGTGAAATAGTGGCTGGTGTAAGATAAGATACACGCTGGGCTAGAGTGCTTTTCAACCTCCCCCTGGAGATGACATGATGGATCCCAGTTCTGTCACTCAGATAGAAAACAGTAAATGGGGAACTCCGTGGCATTTCTCACATACCCAAAGAGAAGAATAGAAACAACTCTGTGCTATGGGTTGTGCGCCTATGTGATTGTTCTCCTGTAGCAAGAGGATTCACTCACAATAATTTTGGAAGTCGAATGTGTGGCTTGTGATGCCTTCTCAAGTGTTTATCACCGCTTCCCTCGTATCACGTCCTTACTGACATACACATGCGTGCACTTGCATGCATACACACCTAAATTCAAATATGTGACTTAGAAAAGCAACACATTGAGATGACATTTATTTTCTCAGGCAACCACTTAGCATATAAAGGGAAAGCAGTCTGCTGCATGCTTACAGAACCTCATGGACTAGCTGATCTAGGGAAAACAATCTCGAATCACTTAGAGCAAAGATAATGATTCTCTCTAATGTAATCAGCAAGCTGCTTAGAGCACAAATTTACTGTGGTACTTGCAGCAGAACAAACAAATCTCATCCATAGTAGTACATATCCAAATCACAATTTCAATTTAAAACCATAGATTTCTCAAAACAAAATAACTGAGTTCTGCAAAAAATTTCCAAATTACTTTTTTTAGATATTTGGTACTTTTAACACTGATTTTTCCACTTCTAAAATCCAGTTACCATGAAGATTAAACTTATACTCATTTATTTATATTAAGAAATATGAGATGAAGACATAAGGCATGGCATAATTAGATAACTAGAGATTTTCCATGTTTTCAATCTCTATATATCCTGCTTCATTGCAGCAGTAGATCTCTGTACAGTGGAGCAGAAGGGAACAACACTACAGTCTAAAGACAGGGTTAATCCAGAGCAACTCTTTGGGGTTATAAATTAGAAGGTGCAACACTGCAAAACAGAGACTGTGCAAAATAGTAAGGTTAGTTTGACTTGCTCATGATACTAAGGATACTACAAACGATAATGTAAAAGCTATCCTCATTCCCACCTCTGTCCTGCACAAAACACTCACACACCAAACCTTAAGACTATCAGATCAAAAAGTGCTCAAAGAACACAAATTAACAACCTCACCTATCCCCACTGACACCAGATG
Organism: Athene cunicularia; assembly: GCF_003259725.1. Classification (NCBI taxonomy): domain Eukaryota; kingdom Metazoa; phylum Chordata; class Aves; order Strigiformes; family Strigidae; genus Athene; species Athene cunicularia. Next base: position 1,438,136 of record NW_020799155.1, on the reverse strand, counting down.
ATTTCAGATTTTTTTCTTCTCTCTTGTACAACTGCCCAAATTAGAAACACGTGTAAATGACAAATTTCAAAGGAGAGGGTTGGGGAAATTGTCAATAGAATAGGAACTAATATGAGTGAGAGAGAAAGCTGATATACTTTCCTGTCAGTCTATGAAGACTTTACATATTACAGTTACAACATCAGCAGCCTTTGCCTTTTATGCCGGAGCCTCATGTGGCATTAACAGATGCAGATCTGCTGGCTGAAGTTAACTGAACTAATTTAAAACCAGTCAAGATTCCGCTGCCTTTGTGTCCCCTGACACTTTCTGGGCATTTAAGCCTTTTGGATGATGGTGCTTAAAACAAGACAGCGGGCATCACTCTATTACTGCTAAATCTATAAAATAACAGAACTAAAACCAAAATTGATAAAGCTCAAGATATTATATATTTTTTTTAGAATCCATAGCAAAGTAAATCAATCCATGTTGTTAAAAATACTATCACTAGTAAGCGTCACCTGACTGAGCAGCAATTTTCACCTGGTGTAGCAGCTGACCTTCAAGAAATCATCTGAATGTATTTGCACCAAGCCTGCTGTTCAGTACACCAGAAGTACAAAATATTGCTGGCAATCCACGAGTCAACCTCTTGCTTTAATCTTTCACTATTATTTTTCTAGATGGAATACATCAAGTAGATGTAGTTTTCCAGTCCAAATCTTTTTTTTCTTCAAGTAGTTTTTTTCTGTGTTCACAAATAACAGTATGTTTTGTTTATTGTGTCTTCCTCGCATCTTTATATGCTTTCACATCCATACATTTATAAACAGCATACTAATGACTGAAGATGGTTTTATTTATCAGTAACAAAGTTAGATATAAGAAACATCTAATTATTCATGGCTAGATTAGAGTATGAATTTGGCTACCCACAGAAGATCCCCAAATTACTTTGTACACCAAATTATACAACAAAACTAAAAATAAGTACGGATGAAGAGACCTAAAGCTTCAAAAAAATTATTATTGAAAGCAGCTGCCAAATTTTCCATATTGCAAACAACTAATGCTTCCATCCTAGATGGATCAAAGACAAAATACAGAAAGGGGCTTTTAAAACACAAAACCAAACCAAAAAAACACCCACAAACAGAAGGGGAAGTCGGGTAACAGATGTGCAGTAGCATTTCTTCATTCTTTAGATCTCTACACAATTCCTAGTAATGGGATTGTTGGGAGGAATTGTTTTGGTTTTATTTTTCCTGGAGTTTCTCCCACAACATATAGCTCATCTGTGGAAGTCGCAACTTGTTACTTTCCTAGCCATCCATAGCTATATACTATCTGTCAGTTCCCAGAACAGATCAATTTATGACTCTGATTCATGTTTTTGTGAGCAGTTGGAGGGGTTTTGTATTCAATTTATTATTTTGACAGGTATTTACATGACATCTGATTTGCATCATGAGGTCTCTAACGTTTAGGTAAAAATAAAACTTTCTTACTGTACTTCTTTCAAAGGGTACTGAAAGAGAACTGATCAAGACAAGAAAACTCACGCTTCAGCAGAGGCATAAGCCCTGGAGAGGAGAACAAATTAGTCTCAGTCTAATCTTGAAAAACAGGTCAACGTGAAGGCTTTATGTAACAAAGAGATTGATATTCCATAGGCTTCCTCCTTCAGGGAAACAGCACCAAGCTCCAGAGCCAGGGCAAGGGCAGGTTTTCTGAAGATGCTCTGGAGGTCCGGTGAAGCAGAGACCTCCCATCTGCCCAGCACATGTTCAACCCTGCCCCACTCCAGTGAAACCTCAGGCAACCAGAGCATGATCAAACTCCAGGGGTTACCTCAAAGCAAACACTGGCCTTTCTCCGAGACAGCAAAAACCAAACAATACTCCTTCTGCACTGCCTGACTGGCTTAGTCCTGCTCCAAAGAGACATTTTGGATAACACTTCTCAAACATCAAGCTGTGGGGCTGAGTAAGATGGGAAGCCTGATGTTACAGGTATCTAAATTTTTGGTTCAGGGAGCCAAGGGCAGGAGAGCAAAAAACCTCAGACTTTCTCTCTACAGTCTTTGCCTTCTGGCCATAAACAAAGCATAATTATAGCCCTCCTCTATGATTTTCACCCAACCTCTATAGAGGTAAAACAAATTTGCACAGAGGACAAGCATAATGCAACTGCATTTATACTGTAGAAACTTCAGCACCTTCAATTTTGTCGCTAGCCTGAGCGGAATTTTAACACAATGCTGCAATTCACATTGAAATATCAATAGCTTTAAATTTCAGAACAAGTTTCCTTTATTGAAAATTAAATTAAGGAGTCCACAAAATTTGAGGTCCATCAGCTTTCCAGTCACTATTAAGAAGTGCAGATTTAATTCCATACTCTGCATTTAAGGAAACTTGAGATCGCAATTGCTGTCAGTAAGTCAGCACAAGTCACAGCAGGTTGTAGAAGTAAGGTTGCTGTCAATGCACCTGGAATTATATGCAACAAATTTACATTCTTTTAGCAGCAAGACTGCAGTAGTCTTGAAGCTGTAGTCCAATACACCTTCAATTCCATATTCAGAAATGCTCTACTTAAATGTGAAAATTGGCTGGCATCATAAGATAGGCTACTGATTTAGCTGGTTTACTGAAAAATAATTAGGCTCAAAAGGTTAAATGGGTGTTAAATTGGAAGCAGATTGTTAACATTGATTTAGGAGACACAGTATTTCTGATTGCAATCATCATTGAACGATGAGTGGGTGTTGAAGTCATTCAACCTCTTGAGCAACTAGACTTCAGTAGATGGGAAAAGCAATCACAGTTTAACTGAACCATTTTAATGTTTTTCATCCTTACAACATCCTTTCTAATATATTTGAAATATACCTCACATAAGGTAAATAATAATTTACTTTAATAATGTGGCAAATAATTAGTTCATTCTATTAGTTACTAGTCTGCCCTGATTAATAGCTAGGAATAGTTATTATAACATACAATAGTAAGAGTCACTAAATATGTCAAGTTCAATGACTTCTTAAAAATTGGAACATAATATTGACGTGTTTAGTGACACTGAAATTATGTGGCATCTGAAACAGGGATCACATGAAAAATAACAAAAACCACCAGTACAAAATGACAAAAGATAGCTAATGCAGAAGAGGATGTTGGGACAAAAATTGAGAAAATGGACAAAATAGGAGGACAGAAGGAGCTATAGAGTAAAATAAAACTAAAAGACAGATGAAGAACTGGAGATTTCACAGAAAACTGGAAGAAAGAACCACTCCTCCCTCAAGAAACAGGGAGAGAAAGCCAACAGTGAGATAAAAAGAATGAAAATGGAAGAAACAAAAAGACCTGACTAAGCTGAACTATGTCAAGTCCCAGATGAGGCAATTAGACTAAAAGAACAGCTGAAATAGATAATATCCCTGCAACAATTTCACAAGAATTAAGTCCAAGGAAGGGACTAAATAACTTACACAGCAGGGTAGAAAAATCCACTTTGAAGCGTTCAGGAAACGAACAACCCTGGCATCTGAAAAAAAGGACCATCAGTCCAATATTGCATATGTGGCCAAGTGCTTACCACACAGAACATGCATTCCCTCAGGAGCTCTTCAGGCTTAGCGCCTTGGACATGGGAGTCTGGAACTGTGACACTTAATAAGTATCTCTTCCACTCAGTCTACTTAACGAAAGCAAGCCCACACAGAGAAAACTACATTTCCAGCTCTCACAGAAATCAGGAAGAAACCGAGACACAACAATATACAATATCTGACAGAATCCCCAATTTTTTTTATTTTTTTTTTTTAGTGTGGCTTTTGTTTTTTTTTTAAAGGGCAACCTAAATGAATGCTACATTGTAAAATCAAGTACATTGCTCTAAAGAACTGATCAAATTCTGGACAGCAGGATCAAGCTGGTATAAAGAGTATGACCCATTCACCAAATCAGACCCAACTCCACTGCAATTTCTGCCGTTCCTTAAAAACAAAAGGGTACTCCTACTGAGAAAAGTCAGTAGGCAGAGGGCAATGCTATTACAAGAGACAGCAGGTTGCCCTGCAACCAGTGAGGGAAAAGAAACATGGAAGGTAAAGCACATTCTGTATTTTTTGAAAAAGCCCCTTTTAAGACATAATTTCCCATATATTCAAATTCCAAATCAGCAAGAAAAGAATCCATAAAAAGGATTTAGATATTTTCTTCTATGTTCATCACCTTTAAACTTGCTCTTTCTCTAGGTGCCTTTCTTCACTAAACCTTACTGATCCCTCTTACACTACCTTTCACATCAACCAACGTGATTCCATTCATCTTCCAACCCATGAAAAAATATTTTTTAAGATAGCCAACAGTCATGGTTGTTGGAGTATGATTTAACAGTGTATTTGTCTCCCATTTGGGCATCTGAGCCACTGAAAGGGCACTTTCGCATCAACTGCTTCTACCGTGACAGATACTGTCTCTGTATTGGCCTCTGAAAAGCATGGAAGAAGGAATAATATCAGCATTCAGTTCCTGGAAAACAAACCTATTCTGTTTGGCTTTCAGTCAGTTGCAGCAGCAAAGTAGAAGCACACATAGTACAGCTGAGTCTATTAGTTACAAGGAAGAAAAAAGAACAAGGTAATTTCAAGACCTGAAAAGGCTCAGTCAAGTTACTACCTTCCTGAGGTCTGCAAAGCACACAAAATTTTCTACAAAACATTACGTTACATTCCCTTACTGTGCTAAGCCTTAACTAATCCATAACTTGTATCTGTGCAGAAACAAGTATCTGAAATATTACTTACATCAGTATTGTTGTAACCATCATAATTATGCAATTTTTTATCTCTGTTCTATATTACATTTGCTTCTTCTCCTGAAAGTTTATCCTCTACCTTGTCTTTGGCAGATTGCAATGAAAGATATTTTTTCAAACTAGTGAGAACATAAAGTAGGATTTTCAATGCTTTTATAAATAGGTTTTCCCTTCAGAAAAAAAAAAAAAAACAAAACACCACAACAACAACGCAGCACAACAGTTTACCAGTAATGTCATTAGTAAGCTTAAAAACCCGTCCGGAGAATTTATAAATAGTCCTCTGAGATGTTCCTAATCTATCCAGTCAAAGGTACCATACTCCTAGCTTACAACACATACAAAAAGTCTTTTTAATAATTTCAATATTCATGCTATTCTTGGTTTATTTTGATTAGCCATCTTTCTTATTTATCCTTGATACATTCAATATAATAAAGCACACTGATTTTAATCTTTGTTCAGTACATTTTTTTAATCTTTATAAATATATTCAGAATGTACTTTATTTTCCATTTTCCACTGCTTTATAATTTAGTCTTATCCTTGAAGTAATAACCTCAATTCTGATATTTTATCACTTTTGTGACATTTGAAAACAAGTGTTTTAATGATGTGGAAAACTGTCTTTCATCCGTCTAGTTCATTCTAGAGTTTTAACATGATTTGGACATTTTTCCCACCGAAGAGAATATTTAACATCGTTAGTTTGCATACAGTATGTGTACATCTCACTCATCTAAGAAATCAATGTAACATTTATACAGCAATGTTGCCTTTAAATCAATTATCTCATCTCAAATCGTTCATATACTAAGGGCATAACCCTAAAAACCTTAAGCCCAGAGTACTCTGAGTGAAGTTAAAATGAATGACACATGGGAATAGTTTGGAGAGCATTATACCTTATCTGCCTCTCAGTTATTGTAACCTCTATTACTGGTAGACAAATATGAAATTACACACAAAATGTAAACTGATATATTGCTGACATCAAGTTATTTAATAAAAAAGGAACTATTTTCTTTGGTATAGATTTTTAACTAATAAATTAAGGTGGACTGTACTACAGAACTTTGGTCTTAAGTAAGACTACAAGCAAACATAACTGCCCATTAATATACATCTCAACCACAAAATCTTATGTTGCCAAAAAGGACAAAAAAGACAAGATAGTCTGAAGCATGTGATAAGTAAGGAACATTATTTTTGGCACTACGTGTTATTCCAAATAGAGTTCATGGGCGACATTTGCTGAACTTATTATTCAGCTCTATAATTTGAAAGAATAACACTAACATACACTATTCCTTCTAAAATTTTCAAAGAAAAAAAGGTATATTGACACTGACTGCAAGATAAATATGCCTAAATTATGCCTTTGGTGAGCTCTGCTTAACACAGATGTTTGCTTAATGGAAAGTTAAACAGAACTAAACTTGGAAAATTTCAAAGTTTGGTTAACCTATACTAATTTTGATTAGAATATAATATACCCTTTTGCATAATACAGACTAACAGTATTATGGAATTCCAAAAATTTACTCATTCTTTAAATAAGAAATAAACAATGCAGATGCACTTTTTTAAAAAAAAGGTAAGTCTCCTGTGAAGTATATCAAATGATATTTTTTGCAAGAATATTCAGTTCCTACAGAAAAATTTCTATTCTTCACACACATAGACTTTTGAATCTCATTCCACATACTCTCAGCAGCTAAGGTTTTACCAGTTAGGGGGAACTTTCCAGATACTCTTCTCCACCAGCTTTTAGAGGCATCCTGACTAACAGAGTAATAAAATCTCAAATTTTTTATTGAATTGGGGCGGACATGTCATTGTCTTCCATTGCTGAGAAACCAAAGGAGTTTAAGGAAGTTTACTGAGGTGTCTGCTCTGGAGCATAAACTCAGATCGTGTTGTAGAGGACTCAAGATAATTGTTAAATTGGAGATAAGAAAGTTAATTTACATGACCAGATAGTACTTGACAATCCATATTACATTTAGAGTGCTGTAGGTCAAGCAACATCTACTGTGAATGAGGTTGGGGGGACATGGCGTAAGGAAGGAGAAAACACTGTCCCCTTTTTTCACACCCTTGTCACTTGCTGTTCTCTCGCGGCCTTCACCTGCATAAAATTCTAGAGTTTTAAACTCCAAAAATCTACATGAAATACACACTTACTCTGGAGTTAACATACTTGATTCTTACCTCAGAAGCAGTCAATATACATTTTCACCCCTGCTCTTTATTAAACCTGTTAGTCTAACCTCAGATTCTGGAAAAATTGTGAAGAAGATTATACTGGGTGCTACTGAAAGGCATTTAAAGGATAATGCAATCATCAGGCATGATTTGGGTCACAAAGGTCCTGTGTAACTATTTTCATGCCCTTCTACAATAAAATCACCCACATGGTGGATGAAGGGAGGGCAGTAGATGTAGTTTTTCTGGATTTTAGTGAGGCTTTTGATACTGTCCCTCACAGCACCCTTCTGGATAAGTTGTCCAACTGTGGGATGAGCAGGTTCCCAGTTCGCTGGGTGACGAACTGGTGAAAAGCAGAGCTCAAAATGTTGCAGTGAACAGGGCTACATCCAGCTGACAAGCAGTCACCAGTGGCGTTCCTCAGGGTTCAGTTCTAGGGCCAGTCCTGTTCCGTGTATTTATCAACCATCTGGATGCAGGAGTTGAATGTACCATTATCAAGTTTGCTCATGATACCAGACTGGGAGGTGCTGTCGAATCTCTTGAGGGACACAAGGCCTCGCAGAAGGTTCTAGATAGACTGAAGCACTGGGCTATGATTAATGGGGTGAAACTCAACAAGTCCAAGTGCCAGATTCTGCACCTAGAATAGAGTAATGCCAGGCACAAGTATAAACTGGGAGAGGAGTGGCTGGAGAGCAGCCCTGCACAAAGGGATCTGGGGGCACTGGTCGGCAGCAACTCAATACCAGTCAGCAGTGTGCCCCAGCAGTCAGGAGGGAAAACCTGGGGTGCATCCAAGGCAGCATAACCAGCTGGGCAAGAGAGGGGATTATCCCCCTGTATTCAGTGTTGGCACAGCCCCACCTTGAGTGTAGAGGAAAAAAGTCCAAAAGAGGTCAACAAAGCTGGTGGCAGGGCTGGCAGGAATTTCCTGTGAGGAGCAGCTAAGGACTTTGGGTTTGTTTAACTTGTAGGCTGAGGGACAACTTCATTGCCCTCTGCAGCTTCCTGAGAAGGGGAAGCGAAGAGGGAGGTGCTGAGCTCTTCTCCCTGGGATCCAGTGATAGGACACATGGGAATGGTTCAAAGCTGCACTGGGAAGGTTCAGACCGGGCATTAGGAAGCATTGCTTTACCAAGAAGGTGGTCAAACACTGGAACAGGCTTCCCAGAGAGGTGGTCAATGCCCCAAGCCCCCAGTGTTTAAGAGGCATTTGGACAATGCCCTTAACAGGCTTTAACTTTTGGTCAGCCCTGAAGTGGTCAGTCAGTTGGTCTAGGTGATCATTGTAGATCCTTCCCAACTGAAATAGTCTATTCCATTTTTGTCATAACAGAGTAAAATGCATAACATTAGTGGTAATACTTTAAAAGAATACATCGTATCCATCATCTCTCTTAAGTTGATCTATACATCTTTGCACAATAACCAGCTGATACTAAGCAGCAATGTAGAGTTTAAGTACTAAAACACTGCAGAATGACTGCTACTCTCCTTCAGATGAAAACAAAACCAGCGGTCTCTTATGATCAGCTCGTTATTCTAAAGACATCGGCATTCATACAGCATTTCTGCATTAAAGATGACCAGTTCTGCAACCACTTAACTGATGCATAAAGCTCTTCTCAAAAATTCAGTAATTACCACCACCAATTCCTACTGTATATAGTATCAACGCAACCCTTTGCCCTGGCTGACTTCTCATTTAGACTTTTGGGGTTTTTTATTAAACAGAGGAAGCAGGATACAAAAGATCTCATATGTTTGCATAGATGAACGCAAATACACAGTGAAATGGCCATCACACTCCTCACTTTTTACACCGGTATGTTGAGGAGGTTGGATATTGTTAGAAAGCAGTTTACCTTAATCTCCTTCTAGAAGTACAAGTGTGTTAGGCTATGCTTCAGCAGAGCTAATCAAAACAAAGTATTTGTTACAATCTGCTGATCTGGGGAATGCAAAACCTCATGAAGACAGTCAGACAAGTTCTAGCTAGAGTCCATGGCTTCCATGGGTCTTGAAAGGTGGCCTGGCCTAAGGCCAGCAATGTCTATGACCTTCAGATCTCAGAATCCAAAAAACTGACAGTGATGTGGAAATAGTTGCCCATGGGAGAAAAAACACCAAAAAAACAACACACACACCCCACAAAGTACACATATACTCCTGAATCTTTAAAGAAAAAAAAGAAATCTGTCAAATTTTTTCCTTCTGTTACCAGTTAATTGAAAATTCTGTGTTTGCTCCAATTTTATAGAACATCTGACTAAAATTCCATTCCTTCCACATTTGTAAATGTTTGCTTACTTACTGGACTAGAGAATGATCCTATTTCAATATGGGAGGGGAAAAAAAAAAAAAAAAGAAAAAGAAAAAGAAAAAGCCTTCCCTCTCTAATTTCAGTCGTCTTTTTTTTTAATTTGAAATGGAAAAGGTCATTCACGACACAAAATGCTGGGGATATATTAATGCAAGGGAATGAATCAAAATGGGAACACCTGACTGAACATTTCTAAAGTTTAATTTATTTTAAACCACTGGCAAAAAGTAACATTTTTTCCCTTGACATTACTCTCCAATTCATACTTAAGTATGTCTTTTATAATTCTGAAAGGCATAACAGCCAGCAATACATCAAAATGAAAGCTGCAGTTTCAGACATCCCATTTCCCTCTTTTACAAGCCACAACAATATTACTTAATAGGCAAGAGCTGGCTTCCTTCAGCAGTCTTCTGTTCACTTTGGATAGAAAAATATATATTCCTTGACAAGCAGAACATTTGAATATTTACAGTTTTGGAACTCCTGTGTGACTAGAAAAAAAGGAGAAGGAGCCAGCAACATTTTAGAACAATACTTCATCGACCAGATATTTCACGCTGTTCCATATTTCACTGGTTGTTCTAAGGAGGAAAAAAAATAACCCGCTTTTTTTTTGAAAAAAAATAAATATTTAGAGATTCCCATTGGAGGAAATTCTAAGCAATAAACAAAGATCACATACAAGAGTCGATACCAGGCTGCACAGCTCTAAAAATCTCTTCCAACTTTAACAGAATATGGTCCTATCTTAAATAGGCAAAGTTTTAATATATTTAAAAGCGTGTGGCAATATTTTAGCTTTCCCATAAACATTCAAAGAGGTGTAGAAAGTCAAATTTAGAGATCTTAAGCTGTCATCAGCAAGATTCCACCCTTCCACCAAAAAGGCATTTTGACATTATGGCCAAGTTTCAGTGTATATTTTCAAGACTGTCCTATAAGACAGCAGCCACAATTTAGGAAGTGTCTAGCACCAGGAAAAAAAACCCATAACTTTACTTCTGGGATAAGAATTCCTTGCTGACAAGAAGCAAGAAGGACACAGGTAGGTATAATAACCTTAAAGGGGTGAAATGAAGAATTTATTGCAAAACTACATTGTCTTGACTGGCCTCTCCTATGAGGCAGGGAGACACTCTAGGCACATGAAGCAATAAACCCCTTAGAGCAGGGTCACCTAGACAATCCTGAGTCATGATAAGCAGGGATGACGTAAAGACCAGAAGGAATCTATTAGAAGATCACGGAGGCACAGTTCAAGTTTCCTTAATCAACATTTCTAGAATACATGAGCTCAGTTCCATTGATAGCTTATTTTACCCTGTAATGTTTACATATAAACCATATTGTTTTCTTCATAACAGGTAAGACCTTGCTTTCAGGTTACATTTTTCTGTGCAGCAAGCAGGAAAGAATGTTTCAAAACATACAGCTATGAATGTCTGGTTTAGGAATACAGCTGAACAGTGAAGTAATCACTGTAAAGGTTCTCTCAAACTTTAAGCTTCACACTCAAAAAACCCCACCTTCTAAAGGGAAGGTGAAGAATACGGTAGAGTAAGCAATTAAGAAATCAAATAACAATTACAGTTCCACCTCATCCTCAATTTACCTACTTTGTATGAATTAACACATGTATGCAAAGGTTCTTTTGAAAAACAATTAGAAGAATATTCCTCCATTTAACACCAAAGCATGTATAGAATACTGTAGAACAGAGTTGAAAACATTCAAATTACCTTACATGTATGCAAAGATGAATTCTATTCCCTCTTATTTAAGTGACACCTAAAGAAACCACCCTGAAGATTATTCCCAGATTCTTCTGAGTTTTGGAAGATGACAAAATTGTTAACATTAGCAGGTCAGACACATATCCAGTTTATTTCCACCACCAAACAGAAGGCAACTGAAGACAGCTCTGACCATTGTTTGGAGAAAAATAAGTTTTCAAATGCAAAACCAGCGATGTAGAAGTTAAAGCATAGACTGTTTGTAGATTTAGATAAAAGATAGTTGCATCTGCTATGGATCGCGAGTGTGGGGGGACACTGAAAAAGTCTCCATGGATATAACAAAACTAAAAATAAAAGGCAAATAGCACATTCCTGTCTATGACACTCCTGTTCCTGGTCTTATGCTACTTTAAGTGTAATTCAACATGGCTGAACGCCAAAATTATGTACCACTGAATAAACAAAGACATATTACTGAATAAGGTATGAAAATTCATCCTACCTTTTTGCTAGCAATCTTATCAGGGGTAGGAGAGGGGTCGGCACAGGGAAACACGATCAATCCTTCCACGAGGTAGAAGAGAAATTCAGAACATTTCAGATGTGAACTTATTAAAAGACCAGCATATGACCACATGTAAGGGAAAAGTACTCAAACTATAAGGAAAGAAATACAACACACCAGTGGACCAGAATGGGAACAGGTGCAATTAAAAAGCACCTTTACAGGATAAATACCCAGTCTGGGTGCTCACTGCCATAGCCAGAAAGCTTTGCTCAATTCTACAGATCAAATACAACAAGATTTTATAAAATATGAGCAGTCAAAAAACAGCTCTTCACATCTTTTAGAGTTACTATATGCAATTTTTCTAAAGCTTAAATTACATCAATGTATGTAATAGTCTAGAGCAAGGAAACGGGTTGGTAGCTACCTGTATCATCAGGTCAAGGGAAATTTGTTCAGGTGAAGTACAAAGCTTTGGCAACTGTCTTCAAGGGACACACAGTTTAATCCAGACTGGTTTTAAGATTTTAGATGTTTCCTTGTGCCATTTCTGGCACTGTTGGCTAATCAATAAAGTTTTTGGAATACTTAAACCAGTAATGCATTAATTTTATGATAAGTATGCATGAATAATGTGTCTGATTTTTTCCCAATTTTTCTCTCTTAGGACTGAAAATCTTCATTCCTTTATTCTAGAAAATAAACTAGTAGTTCTGTTAACATTCGTACATTTATTTGAACAGTTTGCCAAAACAACAACAAAGATCAACAGATGAAAACCATTATTCTTTTTTAACTAATGGAAGAATAAAAGCTCAACTTTAAGTACAATTAGTTACAGTGAAGCAGTTTATGAGTGTGCAAAGTTTGAATGAGCATTAAGCTGAAACTCAAAAGGAAAGTCTGTTATATTAGGAAACAGAAATATGAATTATGTTGCCCAGACTGGATCAAAACTTACCAGGTGAATCCATGGCTGCAGGGAATGAAGGGAATCTGCTTAAGACAGCTAGCAAGATAAAGGAAAACTATGAATGAAGATTTTTGCTCTTCTACTTGTCCCCATGAACACCAAAATTAAATTAAAAAAAAAAAAAAACCAACCCACAAGCACAAAACAAAGCCCAACACCCACCCAATTCTCCCCCCACCCACCCACAAAAAAAAAAAAAAAAAAAAAAAAAGTAACAGCAAAGCCATGCATCTCCGCAGATTCCTAGAGGCAGATGCTCTTCGCTCCTTCCCCAGCTTCAGAGTTTTCAGCAGTGGTAGAAAGCTATACTAACACAACTCATGTCAGAGTCGAGAGGGTAGAGGACTGGGTCTTCACATGTTCCATAACATGGAAAGAACAGAAATTCTGAGCTTCCTTCAATGTCTTCCATTTCTGAGTCTGTGATGCTATTTGGATATTTCCTAACATTTCAAGATCATTAATTTTAAAAGCAGTAGGTTTTCGCCACTCAAAATCCTATATCCACTATTTTTTGGCTGTGGGGAGGGCAGTGGAACAAGACCAAAAAGTCCAAAAAACAAAAATCAAGAAAAAATGCTTTACAATTTATTAAGGTGATGAGATAGAGGGAGAAACTGTATTTTCTTCCTGATTTAAAATCTGCCAGATAAAACTCAGCATATTTATTTGTGTTGCCTCTCTTAAGAATAATCCTTCTTTCTCTGCAGAGAATAGTTTAACAAAAATCATTTTTATTTCAGAACCAAGCAACACGTCAAATAAAAGTAAAATAAATTATAAAAAAAATGTTTCTCTCCAGGCCACAGACTACATAAGTTTTCTAGCGGAGGCTATCAAGCTTCCTTACAAAGGTCAAACTTCAGTGGTATTTAAACCCTCTGATTATTATTAATAGCCTATGACTTAGCCCACGGTGCCTTTTCGATAATTTAACAGCCTTTCACAGCATTAACTCGGTGCCACACAGGACACAGCTATGCAGTAGTCCAGGTGGAGGGCTCAGCTGGATTTCCAGTAAGAGTTCACAAGGTTGCCCCAGGACCCCAAGTGACCACCTGGTATCTGAGGAGCAGGCTGCTCACCTACACTGCCACCGTGTCAAAAGCCAGTCAGCTGTGTCTACGTTCACAATAGCCAAACATGTACATTTGGGTTGCAGCATGGACAGAGCACCACAGTCTCTCAGGATTTTGTTGATTCATACAATCATAGAAGCTTTTCACTTGGAAAAGACCTTGAAGATCAAGTCCAACCATAAACATAACACTACTAAGTCCACCACTAAACCATTTCCCTGAGCGCCACATCTACCTACAGGTCTTTTAAATACCTCCAGGGATGGTGACTCGGTCACCTCCCGGTGTAGCCTGTTCCAACGCTTAACAACCCTTTTGGTAATGAAGTTTTTCCTAACCAATCTAAACTTTCCCTGGCACAACTTGAGGTTTTTCCTCTCATCCTATCACTTCCCATCTGCAATTCTCCCCACTCTAAATTATTTTCTATTTCAAATAATTCTTTAAAGTTTTTAGGGTTAACACGTATTAAAAACATTCTCTTTTCCTTCATTTGGCATCTTTTTTAATAGGCTAAACACCTAAGTTTTAATAGTGATGGTTCAAGTGTTAATTATTTTTTTGCCACAGGAATTCTGTTTGCGTCCTAGTTTCTCAGCACAGTTCTCAACACTAAAATTACTTCAAAAGCAGTAATATTATAATATTTATTATAATTAATTTGATTTGGTGGGCTGCTTTTTTTTTTTCACATGCAATTTAACTGAAACTGTGAGAAAGAAGTGCAGCACAGCTTGTTCCAACCAGCAGCAGGAAGTCTCAGATCCTGACATTTTAACATAATCATACTGTGATCACTGGTGACCGCAAAAAGAAAGATCCCAAGACAAAATACATCAAGCACCAACACCTTAAACCCATTTTTAAAGATGGGTCTTTAAAGTGTTCAGTGAGATTCGCAAGATCAATTAGAATATTTGCCTCCATATATGTCCACACCATGGATCAGAAAATAATAACTAGTACTAAAAAAACCTCAGGGAACACAGAAGTACTTCCCATGAGCCTGCCAAAAGTTGCCATGTTCATTAAAGAGAAATGCAGAGGAAGTCAGAAATATTGTAAACAATAACTTGGCTTCTGGTAGCTGCCATGTGTCCAGCATTCCAGACATAAGTTCTAGCTCCTTAAAGTCTGTATAAAGTTTCCCAAAAGAAAACAACACAACAGGGTCAATACATATAAAAAGAGGAAGGACATATCCAGAAAACCATACCACCCTAATGCTTCTTTTGCCCCGTTTTATTCTCTTTCTTCAGGTATTTTCACTTTGAAAAAAAAAGAGGGGAAAAAAACCCAAAACATTTCCTTACTGCTGCATATATCTCAAAGAATTACTCAGTTTGTTCATAAATTTTGCAGTTGCTCAAGATGGCCATACATGGCCATTAAAAAAATTTAGAGCAGAGCAGACTATCAATCAGAGCTTTGATAAAACCCAGATCAAGTAACAATGATTACTTATCAGAACTTTGATAAAAAAATGTCTTGCTCCTCAAACACAGAAAATCTTATCAGTAAAAACTGATCGTGCACTGTATTTATTTCTCTAAAATCAACTCTGAAATGCCAAATGTTGGCTTCTTACTGAATCCCATTATGCCCTTGGAGTACATAGACATTAATCCTCAAAATGTCCCATTAGAGTTTAAGTCTAAGTCTGTTTATTTAACCTTCCTATGTATCTAGGAGATATCCATAAAATCAAAGACTGTGTCAGCTGAAAGCAGTTCCAACTACTAATTCTGAGACAGTGATGTGTTCCTGGTTATTTTAGGAGAAGGGGAAGATTTTAATTTTTTTTTAAAGGAACAAATGATTTTTTTTTTTTCCTTCCACCTCCACTTTGCAGCACATCAACAAGCCACCAGCATCAAAGTAACTGCTGCAAAAAAAGGAGACCCAGTGAACAGCTACAGATTCTTCATAATCACTGGTAAATCTGCTCAACAAAGCAGTAGCACTGCATCCCATAATCCCTACTCCACCTGAATTGAACCACCTGAAGCTGGCAGGACACAGGAGCTTGTCACTCAGGCACCATGCTGCCACAGTATCTGCAATGCACTTAACAGGAATAGAATTAATTGTCATCCTCTAAAGAGTTGATCCATTAGCACTAGCGTGCTAGGCTGTGATAAAAAGGAGACATCATTGGTAATGCTGAGGCTTATCTTCTCTCATGGGAATACTTCAGAATGTTCTTATATTCGGAAAGCTTTTATACCCTTCTGAAACAGTACATAAATATCCATTTTTGATTCACTACTTTGTATTCCACATCTGTTCTATTCTTTATATATATATTGCTCTAAAAGAAATGTCAATGGCAAAAGACTACAGATATAGTCAGTATTTGGCAGAGTTTTCAAATAGTCAACACAAGCCAAAGTCTAAGAACTTGTAAGCCTAAAACAAATGAAAGGTGAGATGCATGTGTTCAAACACACACACACACACCAAAAAAAACCACACAAAACAAAAACACACCACTAAAAATCGTGTTAACTCTCAATAAAAATTCTAGCTAAGAAAAAACACCCACAAAACCACACAACCAAACTCTCCCAAACCTAGCAATTCTTAATGTATTAATTCTGCCATTGTTTTCTTCTTTCTACAAAAGAAAACTGAGTATGAATAATTATAGATTGTTTTCCCCAGCTTTCACTACTTCATCTATTAGATAGCTCAATAAAGCTAAAGTATCATCAAGTGCAAGTTTTTGATTAAACTAGGTAATTTATTCAGTTCATAATTTTTTTTAACTTACCCTAAAAAACTAAAGTTAGGTTAATATCCTGGCTAATCCTTGGCTGTGATTAGTATTACCAATCTTCTGCAAAGAAGGTACATAATAGATTTCAAATCTTTCTATTGAACAACTCTGTACTCAACAAATGAGTAGAAATTATAATACAGAATAACATAAGAGAAAGTTGTAATAATAAAATAATAATAGGAAAAGAATTAATGTATTTTGTAGAAGCCACGTCACAAACATTTTAAGAGCTGTGAGAAGCATTAGTGTAGCATACATTAACTTTATTTAAAAAAAAAAAAAAAAAAGCTTTACAAGGTCCTTCACCAATTGTTTGGAAAAATCACACAGCAGAGTCATAAAGAGCAGATGTCTTGCATTAATAGATGCCCAGGAACAAGGATGTATATAGTGAGGTGCTAACATCTGCCAATGCCACCAAGAGAGGCACAAACCTAAAACTCAAGGCAAAGCTATAGGCTCTTGGTATCCTCACCAACCAAGTAATAAAAAATAAAATTGAGTGCTGACAAGTGCAAACTGTACACATTTGGCAGAACACTTAACCACTTTTATAACACTGGACTTAAAATTAGCAATCATTACTCAGCAAATAAGGTCTGAAGGCATGATGGAGAATTCATCTTAGTTCCCACGGTTGGTCAGAAAATGAATTCAGTCAATAGGAATGCTTAGTGAAGATACTAAAGTAGAAGGCACCATTTTGTCCTGAAATGTCACTAGTAGCTGCTGACAACCCAGATGTGAGACCAGAATAGCACTAAAGCCTTTCTTATAAATTAGAGGCAGTTGACTTATTCAGAAAAAAAAAGAAAATCTCATTAAGTCTCAGAGAAGTGGGTATAAAACCCAGCATTTTGCTTCTTGGCATAGCCAGGAGCCTGTGGAAGCATGGCTACTCCTCACTGCTACGTAGCTGACCACCTCTTTTCCTCCCCTTCCCACCACCATCCTAAAACGTCTTCTGGTCCCAGTGTGACCAGGACCTTGTCCTCACTACACTCATCCTCATACTAATAGCAAGATGACACAGAGAAGTCATGCCTATTCCCTCCCACAGCAAAGCCATGGCAGCTGGGTTACAGTTAGGCCCTCAAGAGGAGGAGAACAACCCTTCCCTGAAGGACTTTTCAGCAGCCACAGCACATCCTCCTAAGTCAACCCTGCTCAGAAAGGCAGAGAAGAAAGGATGTGAACAGAACAAAACAACCCTTTATGCTTTACTTCCTAAAGGGGCAGAGTACAGCATAGATCAGGCACAGCAGGACAGAAACATTTAAGCAATCGAACATGAGAGCCACTGCAGTAGCAAGTGCTAGGGAGGAAAAAAAAAAAAAAAAAATCAAACAAAAAACACACAAAAACCCACCACAACCCCCAGTTAGGATCTCCTGGGATGCAATTTAAAGAACAGCACCCTGAGGTATGTGTATACATGTACAGCTCCTCTCCTCCCTTCTGCTAAACACAGCCTTCACTAATGAGTATGTGGTGGGGCAGGTACAGTCTAGCTAGATGATCATCTTCCATGGTACAGGGGGCTCCCATCCACAAATTCCTTGGGCTGGCTGGCATCAGTCACTTTGCAACTGCAAGATGACTAGCTGTACATAGATATACTCCTCTGGCTTCCCTTCTCTCATCATCCTGCTCATCAAAGCCTAAACCAAGGTTAATCAGCAGCCCCTGGCTTCAAATTCCTGTTTTAGGCCAAAAATAAAAGCAAGTTTTGCCCTCGGTGAATTACTTCAGTAGAGTATTTTCTCAGGATTAGTTAACATTAGCATAAGATGTTCATTTGGCTGGTAACCTAAAACTATTATCTGAAGAGATTGCTGCTGCCATCTACTGACAACTTCCATTATAAACAAAATAACAAAGCAACTTAAACAGAGGTCATATTCTAAAATGAGACAAACTGACTCAATAGAAAAGCCCAGCATGCACAAACTGGCAGCCAGACTACATTATCTACCCAACAGGATAATGAAGCATGAATAATACTTCATATCAGGCACAGCCCCCTTTCAGTGAAGGAAGAGTTTAGCGACAGTATTCTGACAAACTGGTTTACTGCCTTATACAGTAGAAAACTGATGCGACCCATCATTTTTGGTGGTAGGTTTTGTTGGTTTGGTTTTTAAATAAAAGGGGGGGGGGTGTCTTCTTTTGACTACTAATCACTCAGCACTAGAGAAATTTAAGTATGCTATTTCAAAGATCAATCTTTAACTTTCGGTCACAGTATTTTCTCTTAGGAGTAATATCCCAGTTCAGATAAACATAATCAAGAGTGCCAGTTCCGTGCTTGGTTTGATACAGTTTTATATTCCTAAGGGGCTCTTCACTGGAATGCGCTATGAAGTGAAACAGTTTCATAGGCCAAGCAGCTCTTCCCACCATAGTCGATATCAACTTCAAAACCCAAAGAAAAACATTTCCATGATTCCCTTCAGTGCAGATTCACAGATTGCCACAGGAGTCATCTCTCAGTGTAGCATGTTAATCCACCGGTATTATTAGTCTTCCTCCAACCCTAGATTTCTCTCACATGTTAGAGCTAATATTCAATGAGATAACCGCCAAGTGTTTCAGCTGCAGTCTTCTCAGCTATAGACTGTTACACATTGTCCGCTCAGTACTTGCACAGGAGTTTCAAAGTCTTTCTTGTTTCCAATATAGCCGTCAGGTCTTCTCTCACCAAAATCAGACAACTGTTAAGAGTCCTCTCTAAAAACAGTAGCTTGCATCATGAAAATTGTCACCCAAGTCTCCCAAAATAGCTATGGAAGCTAATAGTTCTGATCTTGCAAACTTATTCCAAACACTGAATGCCTAGTCACCCCCAGGACTCACTGCAGCCATGCGTGAAGCTGTTCAACAAAAACATCTTCCAGACGCCATACTCTTTGAGAACTACCACAGGGTTCACTGCATCACCAAATACAGCAAGAGCCAGTGAACCAAGACAGAATCACACAGGGATGCTCCATAACTATTCTTCACAAGACTGGTGCTTTATTACTGACAATTATGTAATTGTAACAAATGATAAGCAATTATAACATGCCGATTGCTGGAGTAACAATGGAGAACACAACTATAAAAACCTAGCTAATTCCATTAGATAACATGAATTCAGTGATTTTACTCAGATTAAGTGTTTACAGATATATATATACACATATCACCAGAGCACTTACAAACACAGATCAAGGACCACAGGATCCTATGATACTATCCACTGTATAGATACAGAACACAGATGTTATACATGAAAGCCAGAGAGTTTATACACCACAGACATACAAGCCGATGTCAGCCTGCATTAAAAACAAATGGCATTATCATTTTGAACTTCTTCTGAACATCATAGCAAAGATGACCTGTGAGGGCAGAATTTAAGGGAAGATAATAACACTTTTTGTTAAGTGTCTTGTTTTAATACTTCCTTTGTTGGTTTTACAGATCTATGGAAGCAGGCACTGTGTGCTGGACACAGCTCAGAACTGGAAAAAATCTTTAAATGAAGAACAAAAGTAGGGTACTGAAGACTGGGAAAGATCTTCACAGGGAAAAGAAAAGCTTACAAAAGGAAGGATGCGAGAGTCATGCAATGGAAAGTGTTGCAGTCAAAAAGAAGCCTAAGAAAGGTATTTTTGCAAGATCTCTAACAGATCTCTAACAAAATCTCCTATTTCACAAGATCAGAAGAATGATATTTCAGTAAATAAAAACACAAAATAAGATTATCCTCGTCCACAGTTTTAGGTGATAGAGTGATAGAAAGAGCAGTTTTAAAAAGAATCTGCAAAACACAAACATTACCAGAACATGAATACTTAGAAACACATTCCTGTTGAAAGCAATGCTAAAAATGGTATGAGTAGCAGGAAAAGTGATGTTTGCTTCAGCCATCAAAAGCAATGGGAGGAAGAACTTGACAGGAAAGATTAAGCAGCTGTTTGATTCCTGCTGAAATTGAATTCATGGGTAGATGCACAGAGCGAGGTCTCTGAAAGTCAAGATGAAAGCACAGTTTGGACAAACAGGTATTGAGGCAGATCTAGATGCAATTTAGTACTGATGAATATGCAGTTTTAAGTTTTATTTTGCTCTTACATGCTTCAGACTCTAGGTCCAGCACATCACAAATCCCCCAAAAGAATAAAGTCAACAGAAGAAGTTGTGAACAACCAGGAAAAAACAGAGTCACAGTCAGAGGGTGAGCTAGTATTGGAAGTGGCAAACAGTTGCATGAACAAGAGATGCTTCTTAGCCCTCATTTGGAAGAGGTTATTTAAAGGAGATTACTAAAAGATCGTTGTGTAGAGTGCAAGGGATAGCAACTGGACCAGGGAGGATATAGGGATAGAAATGCAGTGGGTGACACTGTAAACAGATATCAAAGAGCAATGGACGTGGCTAGCGAAGCAGGGAGGTCAAGGACAGGTAGGCACAAAAAAGAAGGATTATAGCACGCTTACACATGGAAAAGTTAAAGGGAAGGAAGACATCACGGAACATGTTAAGCAAGAGATGAAAGTAGACACAGAAGAAAACCAGGAGACAAAATGGAATTATCAAAGCAAGCGCAGTTATAAGAAAGGTCTGCCTCTGACAGCAGTGGAAGGGAAGGGAGGGCTTTACTATCTGAAGAGCAAGTCAGTAACAGCTGGAGGCAAGAAGGAGAAGCAGCAAGATAAATGAGGGAATCAAAGATGGCAAAAAGGCAGTAGGGCTTGCCAGGATCCTGTTAAGATGGAAAAAGAGAGATATCAAGTCTTTCAGTTCATAGTAAAAATAGGAGAAAATAATTATTTTCTCATTATTTGATGGGTATAAATTGCATTTTGAAGTACTGCTGGAAAGCAGACTGCAACAACAGTCAGCACATATACCTCAGTGGTACTGCACAGACTCACTAAAAGCTCGGTGTGCCCTTGCTACCCCAAGGAGACATGGTGTTCTGGTGTCACTGGGCTTGCAGTGGTCTGCAGGACACCTAAAATATACGGGTCTGTGTCAGCACTAAAACTGCTTCAGCAGAACAGCTACTAAGGAAATGAAGGGTTATGCATCTACTTGCTGTTCTGTCCCAACTATTCCAAACAACTTCACACTCCCCACATTATCTCTTCATGAGCAAGCATGAAGACAGCAACTTCCTCCCTCCTAACACTATATTGGCATTTATGTACATCATGCTTAGTGAAGTTTTAAGGCTAGAGTTTACAGCATTCAACTAGCATAGAGTTCTCTACAGAGCATTCTTCCAATCTGACTAAAACCATCAAGAAATATTTTTATCTACTATTTAAATTAAGGCATGCCAAAAAAAAAACAAACCACATTCTCAAGTGCCCTTACAGTATAACATAAGGGGTAACACAACTGGTTATTTAAAAATAGGCCCAGCACAAGTCATAGAAGATTTCTCACTGACAAATGTGTAACTACAGTAACAGGTCACAATGCCTTACTAAGGCAGGTTAAAAAAGCTCACATGGCAAACATCTCTTAACACGACCAAATTCATTTGAGTTCTTAACTATACACTGCCTGATATTTAACATATGTACATGCAGATGTGCGTGTTGTTATATACATATAAAAGCTTCATTCCAATAGTAAGAGGCCAACCCACATCTCAGTTAAGTGCAGGCAGAAGAACACACAAGGTTGGGGCTGAGAATGCTGAGAAACACACAAAGACTTTTAAGTCAGGTAAGGGGTGATACGGCTTCCGTGTCTGCCTCTGCCACAGCTCTGTCATTTTGTGATTCCTTCTCTTAGTTAGCACTCTTCCTACTGTAAATCAAAATCTTACCAACACAGCAACAACATATTTCAATGAAACTTACTGAAGGGGTATTATACTACAGACAGATTCATTTACCTGCTTTTTCAGCTTACAGACATTGCAAAAACATGGTCGTAGCCAATATCATACCTGTAGTATTTAACCAAAAAACACCTCAGCAGTGACATGTAATCCCAAAGCAACGCTACACAGTGCGGCAACGCTTACTCTGGCTGCACAGACCTTAACACAAACTGATACAGAGCATGCTCTAGAAAATTGAAATCACTGCTGAAAAACGGTTTATAAAAAAAGTACATCCTTAGCCAGAAGAGACATTTTATTTCAGATGCCCTGAAGAGATCACAGGCTTGAAGAATGTTAAACCACACACAGAGAAAACCCCTAGTCCAACAGGCCAGGAAAGGCTCCACAGCTTCAATATAAAGCAATCTCACTCTGTAAGAATATTTTTAAAAGATACCAAATTGGAAAGGAAAATACTAGAGCTGTACAGCTATGCTGAAATGCTGAAAATACATTGTGTATGCCTGCCTGACTGCAGAGAAGATTCATTGATACATTCTCACATTTTTATGGCAGAACTTACATACAACTATGCCATGAAAACCTGAATAACATTTTCACAGCTGCATTACAATGTAATTCACATCAGAACCTCAGAAGTATGTCATTATTCTATTATTTCTACCTCGCATGTGGTTCTCTGGTTATTGATTTATGAGTCAATCTGAAATCTTACTTTGAGGCTTTTCTGCCAACTGTTAATAATACATTACACTTTTGATAAATGCTGTTACAACATAATTTATGTTAAGCTTTCACAAACATCGCAAGAAAGCTTGTGTTTATTGACAGCACAACCATTTAGATTTGCTCATTAATCTTATCTACAAAATCTTAAACCCAACAATGCATTTGGTTTAAGGAAAGGTAATTCATTATAAAAGAAGTTTCAAAATGTTCACCACCTTTTACTGAATTCTGTCTGGCATTAGGTATATGATAGCACTCCAATTTACACCTGCATAGTTAAGTCTGTCACTTCTTCAATATAAATCCCTTGGTTTTAGGAGGTTAGGAAAGAAGCATATAGATTCACTACAGTATGAACATGCCACACAAGTTTCCTACCGCAACATCATTTAGATTAGAGAATGAAAAGACAGGTTTATCATTTTATGTGTGAAATATGAATGCTAATTTAAGATACTTTCAGCACTCATAACAGCTTTTATTTTAAATACGGTCATCCATATAACTAAACCTCTTTCCTTCTACATGATAATTTTTAAAAATCGATACATCATAAAAGCCTTAAAAGGCAACCTTTCACATGCAAAAGCATCATGAGTTTGAGTCAGTACATGGACAAACTGACCTAACAGATCGCAATAGTTGCTCCACAGAATCTTTAAGCCACAAACTAAGAAAGATTTGCACAATAGACCCTAATGACTTTCCTAGAGAACCCGCTAGAGGCTATTGATCAAAAATCCATTTTTAAATAAAACCTAAGTATGTACTGAAAAATAAATAGGAATGTCAAAATGTTTACTCAATAAAACATAATGGCACCTCTGGAGCTATTACTAAGATGCGAAAACATAATTGTACTTTTTAGGGTATTTTTTTTATGTGTAGATTGGAAAGTAATTTACAAAACTGGCTAAGTATCAGTGTTACTACTGGGGAATATTAGTATATGGGAAAATGAACCATAGATGGGTTAGGTAGCTTCTTTACTTCAGCAGCAATCACTCCAAATTCACACATATATAGCAAACAACACTTTAGGTTTGTAACTGGAGGTGGGGGAGTGAAGAAATCCAGCCCTGAATCAATATGAGGATGAAAAGAGATGGAAAAAAATTTAAGTAGTCTTTTTGCTTTCCTAGAAGAAAAAAAAAAAAAAAAAAAAAAAAAAAAAAAAAAAAGCAGAACATTATTTTGAAGGACCTGTGAACAGAAAACAAGGAAATAACACAGCATGTCATTTGATATAAAAATATGCACTGTTCTAATAAAATAAATAAAAAAAACCCACTAAAACACCAAGAGAAAACCATTGCTACAAATTCAGATCTTTAATTAAAAACAAAACCAGTACACATTACTGCAATCCCCAAAGAGATCTGAGATTTCTAACCAAAAGTTACCTCCTATGCCAATAAAAAAAGGCACATAAGTATATAATACTTATTATACACGTTAGCAACTGTTGCCCAGCAATCTTCCGCCCCGTTTCCCACTCACATGAGTTCTGGAAGAAAGTACCTCCCAGGCTGGAATTGGGTAGAATCTAAGTGAATAACTCACATCCCACATCCTCTAGGTGAGGTACGTAGCACTTTCTACTTCCAAATCTTAACTGTTTTGAACACACTGTCCAATAATACTATTTTGAAGTATTTCAGATGAGGGTCCGTAAGACTTGCTCTAAGATTAGCATGATATCCAACCTTTCTCTGGAAGCCCAGTCACGCTGCTAACCACAGCCTTAGGGAGCACAGTTTCAAGACTTCAGAAGCATCGCATACTGACCACGTTTCATAGGATGCAAATGCACACATCTGCCACTCCCTGAGAAGTGGACAGAAAACCTACACATGGGAACTTGAGGTGTCTGGACTTCACACAGGAAGGTTTTAACAACATATAGTGTCTGCAGGGGATGGCATCTGTGGTTGGTTGACCTAGGCAGGCTGCCAGCCAACCACCCAGCTGTTCTCTCATTCCCCCTTCTTAGCAGGGATGCTGGAGAAAATAAAATTTAAAAGCTCATGGGTCAAGATGAAGATAGAAAGATTAATTACCATCACAGGTAAAACAGACTCAACCCAGAGAAAATGAATTTATTTTACTGCTAATTAAAATAGACCTAGATGGTGAGAAACCAAGGCAAGAACTAAAGCAGCTTCCTTGCACCCTGTTTCTTCCAAAGGCTCAACTTCATTCCTTCATTCTGAACTCCTCTGCCTCCTGCTTCCCACCTCTCAAGTGGCACAGGAGGGATGAGGAATGGGATTGTAGTCAGTCTATAACAGTTCCTCTCTGCCACTCCTTCCCCCTCGTGCTTTTCCCCTGCTCCAGTATGAGTCCTCTCCATGGGCTACAGTTCCTGCCAGGAGAATCTGCTCTGGCGTGGGCTGGCCATGGGCTGCAGGTCACTCAGGGCATATCCACGTGCTCTGACATGGGCTCATCTACAGGCTCCCGGGGAATATCCGCTCCTGCACCTGGAGCAGATCGTTCCTCTCCTCCTCCGACCTTGGTGTTTGCAGGGCTGTTTCTCACACTTCCTCACTGCTGTACAGCATTTTGCCCTTTCTTAGGTACATCTTCCCAGAGGCACCACTTGCTCCACTGATGGACAGCTGTCCTGAGGTGGGTTAGTTGCAGAGCCCCTGACCTTTTCTCTCACAGGCCACTCCTGCAGACCCCTTCCTACCACAACTTTATCACCTACAACCAATACAATATGGTAGGGAACCAATCTGGGGAGAAAACAAAATACAACAAATCAAGCCAACAAGCAAACCCAAAAAACAAGCAAAACCGCCCACACCACACTGAAGTCTACAAATGAAAAAGTTTCATTAACGCTAGCAGATGCTGGATTGTGCCTACGGCCTACAAATAGGTCTACTTAGCCCAAATTCCAAAATAATCAACTCCACTACTAGTCCGAGGAAAATAAATGTCCTTAAGGTGTCTAATAGGTTATTCTGCTGCAACCAAATACAATAAAGTGGAGGAATAAACACATTTTTTCCCTACACTGAAAATGTACTGCCAGGCTACTTAAGATTTACAGCACAGGTAAATCAGGAAGCATCCTTTACAATTTCATAGAGAAAATTCTTATACAAGTAGTATAATTTATGTACATTTGAACTAGGATGAGAGTTTGTCATTAAACTACAGGCATCTGTATATGCAGACATGCACATGCCCCTGACAGCAATTAATGAATAGCAGTAAATCAGTCTTCATTTCATGACAGTGACTTCCGGAGTTAACTGTTCGGTGTTCAGATGAGCTTCTAAAACATCTGAGCTGCTTGACACAAAGGAAAAGTCATAAGCCAAGTCAGGTTCCAGCAACAAAAATAGGAACATGGCTTCATAGGTGCTGTTCTGGGCACATCTTTCACACACTACATTACTTGAATTAGCAAAGGTTCCAGCAGGACATTAAAAAGCAGAAAACTGGCAACTACATTTATTAAGATGCTTAATAACTTTTACAATAAGGCTGGTTTGGGTTATTATAGTGGCAAACTACATGCACAAAATTCAAACTACATTTTCCTACAGATTTCCTATGTCAAGAATCTGTTTCAGATAGGATGGGGATGCCTGTTCATTTCTACAATGAGATAAGAAAGAAAAAAAAAAAAAACACCACAAAAACACAAACCCACACAGAACACAGGGTACACTCCCTTCTGTCCTCACAGCACACAAATTGCTTTGGTTTTACTTAGTATGCCTATAAATTACATCCTCTGAAACAGGGATTTGTGATTCAAGGGAGATCTGTCTTTGTCAGAGAAGCTATCCTTTACAGTACCAAACAGATGAAGCCTCTGAAAATGACCATTTTACAAATTCCTAGGATATAAGCTGACTAGGAAGTGCTACATCATTTAGTTTTATCTATTGTAAGACACTGCCCTTTAATTACTCAGTGGTCTCTATACTGAGTCTAGTGAGATGTGACATTTTAAAACTGAGCACCCGCTATTTCTCACCATACTTAGGTTTCAGTGGCCACTCATCCTGCAATCATTTGAATTTTACTGAATTTAATTTCCAAGGTTTTTTTCTTATTATGACCTCCCGAATTAATGGAAGTACCTGATAAAAATCACCTTTTGAAAACACTCTGACATTAATCAAGTCAGTCTTTTTGATAAGCTAAAAGTTTACCCAATTTCTGGTTTCTTCATTAACTTCTGGAAGTTTTGAAAACTTCAAACAAGGAAACAGGAATGAGTTAAAGTTTTCTAGCACTGACCTAGACATGTAGATAAAAATCACCCACCTATTTAACTGGTTTAGTCAAACCACAGTATTTCAAGGAGAACCCATATTTATTTAATGCAAGCATAAATTATTTCATTAACAAGCCATTTATTTGTGTCTCAGCCTCCAAGTTTCTCAAAATCCAACTTTGCCTTTAAACAGCCTGCGTGGACGTAGCAGGTTGGTTGATTTGCTGGTCCAACTGAAAGTCCATCACTACATTCATCTGCACGTTTAAACAAACAAAAAAAAACCCCAAGAAAACAAACAAACAAAAAACCCACCAAGAAAACCCAAACCCACACCTCAAAAAACAACCACACACCATATGAACATGAGAACTAATCCACACTAAACCCTCTAGTACAGTAACATTAGTTCCCTAAATTTCCAGGGCCAAACTGATAGCTACATTTGATTTCAGCAAAACTCTCCTACTCCTCTCTTCACAGCTGCAAAGTTGATAAAAATATTTCCTGAAACTGTTTCATAAAATGCCAGAGGCTCCCATGCAAATAGGATGCTTAGAGGAACATGGAGTAGAAGAGAGTAGTTTGAAACTTCAAGCCCTTTACTAAAAATAGCATCTGCAAGTCACACAGCAGAACGATAATGTAAGAGAGTGTGACAAAAGGGTGGCCGTGAGCTTGCTTTCACCTGCAGAAGACTTGTTGGTCCTTTCACCACCCAGGGGAATTCAGCCATATGAAACTCAAGCCAGAGAAACCTTTATATCATACTGTCTCATTTTGTTTGCATACATACAGAAATCTATCACATGCTCCCGAGCAGTGCTTTGAAAGCAAATACTGCTTTAAAAGTGTACCATATGTGCACATTCATCACTATATTAAAACAAGCCACTATATCACATTGAAAAATCTTTCAAATAGAATATACAATCTGTCACCAGTACTGTCATTTCTGTCCGATTGCTGGTCCATACAGTACAAAAATATCCTAGGATCCAACTATAAAATAGTTACTGTTAACAGGTAAGCATCTCAAGCTTCATACTACCCCCTAATTCTTTACAATTCAGTGCTATTTTCAGGCCACTACAGAAGCAGTGTTATAATATTAGACAGAAAAGGTAAGAAAAAGAGTAATTCTACACTTAGTGCTTGTTCCTTCCAGAGGATGAGCGGCCTCAACTCCTAATAAAGCCAATGCCAAATGAGGGCACTCCGCAGCTCCCGCAAAACTTCCACCGTGTGTCAGGGTCAGACACTATTTTAATAGGCCCTTCACTTTAGTCATTTAATTGCTCTTTACAACAAAGCAAGACAAAATAACACCACTCTTCATAACAAATTTAGTTACAAAATCGCACTGAAAAATTGCAGTAGGGGTCTGAAATTGCATCTTGAATATTACCACTACACCTCTTTAGCTGTGAGATTTTGCTTTCACTATTCCAGTGGATTTGGTGGAATAATTCTGGATTTAGACCTGTGTGTTATGAGCAGAACCTGGCCATAGACTATTTATGATTCAGCTAAAGGATGTTGGTAACATGAATGCCTAGTGTTATAGAAAGCAAACAATAGATTTTTTTTCCATCTCCACTATTCTAATAAAAGTGATTTTTTTTTTTTGTCCCTAAAAGCACAATGCCAATAGCTATCATGAAAAAGGATTACTCAAATTCTCACAGATTAGACTAACGCATCAAGAAAAGCAGTAGGAAAATGAATTACCTTATTTTTCATTAGAAAAAGCAGATTTCCTTTTAGTCGGCACCATCTCTCTCTCGGTTCTGTATGCAAAGAAGTAAAAGATTAATAAAAACAACCTTTTGTCTTCACACATTAAATGCTTCTTAAAGAAGATGCATTAGCTATAAAGGTCAGAAAAGAAAATCATTAACAACCAAAAAAAAAAAAAAGCCAGCTTCACTCAGCAGCTGCCTATGTACAACATGCTGTTAAATGCCAAATAACTTCCCAGAAGGTTTCTTCTACTCTGCAGCTGAGAGAATTG
The DNA here is from genome assembly GCF_003259725.1 of Athene cunicularia. Taxonomy (NCBI): domain Eukaryota; kingdom Metazoa; phylum Chordata; class Aves; order Strigiformes; family Strigidae; genus Athene; species Athene cunicularia. The sequence goes on along the minus strand of NW_020799155.1, from coordinate 1,408,872 downwards.
GTGACTGCGGCATACACTCAACAGTGTTTTCTCTGCTTTTCTCCCTTTTCCTCACATGGGAGCAGAAAGAGACACTTCAGCGTGGAAGAGCTTTTGCTTCCATCATTTTGAGATAAAATATAATCCTTGTTAAAACACAAAAACATTTACTATTCCACTTAGATTAGAGCATGCTAGTCTGAATTTATAATTTTCAGAAAATAATAAATGAACAAATGAGACCTAAATATTTACAGTCACTTTGCTATTACTATTTTACTGCACTTTTTAGAAGTGCTTAACCAATGGGAATAACAATATATTTGTGTTTATATACACATACAGGCATGTAATGAAACTTTCAAGAACAGGGAATATTTTAGAACTTTAGGGTCAGTGAGTGGGGCAAACAACTTTTAAAAAGTTATTCTTCCTAAACTAGCCACTTTTTAAATTGCATGATTTCTCTACAAAAAAGCACTCGTGTATATATCTGTAGGTACAGACAGACACAGAAATCTATTATAGACATATACAGATAAAGATCTCAGACAAACACAACATCTTAAAGGGGGAAGGAACATATTTACACAAGACATTCTTTTTTGTTTTTTACAGGGCACATGAAACCCTGTGTCGCCAGACAGCAGCCAACTTCGAATTGCTAGAGAGCTAGAAGAACAGCTGTACCTTAAGTTCCTATTATTCCACAGCTGCCTCTTTGGAACTCTTGTACTTCCTCAGAGCTGGCCACCAGTAGAGACATAATATTCACCAGGGGGATGTCTTGTTACAGGAAATAAGTAAATAAAATTCTCTTTTCCTCTTGATAATTTCAATTAAGATGTTTCAACAGGCAACATTTGAAAATCAGAAGAGCTTTTCCCCACAAGGAAGTGGAAGGTTTACACCCACAGGCGCTGGGACTTACAGTAACTGTTCTTAGTTATAACCTCGGGGTTGGTTGGTTGGGTTTTTTTTTTTTCAGGAAAGTGAATGGAATTTCTGGATCCTGCCAGCCCTACTAAAGTGTAAGAACATTATAGAAAAAAAATTTAATATAAACTGATGCTCATCCACCAACTAAAAATCTAAACACAGCTATCAGATCCGAGTATGTTGGTTTATACAAGTACAGGACTCCGCTAAGACTAAATTCCATCCTTCAGAGCCCTGCAGACATCAGAAGGAAGGAATCCTATCACATTCACACTGCATCTTTTTCCATTAAAAGGTATTTTTATATAGGATTAGGGAAGTCACTACCTCATAAGGGTGAAAAAGAAGCAAGTGCAAAGACTAGTTGGAGTAACTAAAAATGACAAGTCTGTCAGTGGATACAGCGACCAAAATGGCTCAAGAGAAATGGCTCTTCTCTCAAGGGGGCATGATCTGATTGCTGGGAGCCAGAAGGATTTACTGGGTACTAGGAACATCCTACACATGCACAGTTTCTTAAACACTGACCTAGCATCTACCACCACTGACCATGACCAGATAGCCCACAATACCGGGCTAGATGAGTGTTTGGTCTGTCTCTGGTCAACCTAAGGTGTTTAGCATCAATATTAGCACTCAACATACTCTTAAGTGAAGAAAAAATTCAAAACATCCTCACAAACAACAGATAGTCACTGTACACAGCTTCATATGCTGCCTACAATGAGAAGGAGGGAGAGAATCCCTTTGAGGAACTCCAAGGCAGACAGAAGTGGATCCTCACTAGTACTCTAAGAAGTTTGCTGCATCCTCCACTGGAAATATTTGTTATTAGAAATTGTATAAAATATTCTGAAGATGTGGCACAAAATTTTCTCGGACCCTTATCATAATCGAGTCTGTGCTGGTTTCAGGCTGGGTTCTTTTTCTAATAAGATAAAAGTAAATACAGTCACAATGAAGGTCAACTGGGACAGGTGAAAATAAAACATTTGCCATTGCTGAAATGATTGTATTAGGCCAGATTTTACAGCTAAACAGGAGCTATTTCTTAACAGCTACCGAGGGAATAAGACATTTATTCAAGCTTACTGGAAATTGAAAGACATTTAAAATATGATCCTAAAAGCCTGAAGAAACCTGAAAAGGAGGTGAGAAGTGAGCCATGGAAAATCTATAATGATAAAAGAACGCAGGTTTTGAGGGTGGGAGGGGTGGGTCGTGAAGAACCAGATATCTAAACATTAAAACATGGCAACTAATTACTGGTGACTAGCAATCACTAGCAAAAAAAAAAAAAAAAAAAAAAAAAAAAAAAAAAACTCACATACATGACAACAGAAACTTGAGCAAAGAGCTGACTTCTAGCTCCTTCATTTAGAAAGGTATTTAGCACCACTCAAGCATAAGTAATGAAGAAAACTGAGGTGTATGTGATTAGTGAAACTGTATAGCTGACAACTGCAGAAAACATGCGCATCAACCACATGTAGTTTTCAGTGCAAGTCATTTTTACCTATTAATTTTTCATCCCCGACCACTCTGCAAATCTTCAGTCTTCCTTCCTTGTCAAAACAACCTGATGGTCGCCTGGCCAGCAAAGCCAGATCTTTAGCATTGAATCTCATGGGGTTGCCAGGGAAGAGGATGAAGATGAATAAGATGGAGGAGGACAATGATGATAGTTAGTTTGTTGAAGGTGAGCAAAATCTAGGCAGCAGATATGAAGGTCCACTGAAATATTAAAAACAAAAAAGAAAACAAGAGATGCTGCTGTTTATTGTGATTTCCACTCCGCTGTGCGCTCCTAACACTGTTCTTTCATAGTAAGGGAGCAGTGTAAGTAATTGGGGAAAAAAAACAAGGTTACATAGGTGACATCTCCCCACGTACTTTTTAAGAAAGAAAAATGTCTGTCTTTGCAGTGTCTCTATAACCTCATGCAGAAGCTGTAATTTTAAGCAGTATTTCCACAGTTTGTCAATACTGCTAAAAATATATTTTGACTATAGGCATATAAATAACTAAAAAGCTCAAATATGCATTCATGGGGCAGAGGCAGGGGACAAGATTGCCTTGTATTTTCATCTCCTTCACAAGAACAGTAACTCTTATAGTTAATACTTTGTATTTTATTCAAGTTCACCACATACTCAAGTATTCAAGTTTTGCTCTACTGACACTGATTACAATGCTGAGTGCCTTCCCTTTTGTTCATGGTATATTCTAACAGTTTTCAGTTCTTTTGGAAGGTTTTCTTCTGTGTTTTTAGGAAACAAATCGTCCCTTGGCCAAAAAAAACCCCACCCCAACAGTTTTCATGTATCAGAACTACATCTACTGAACTTAGTGAAAAAATACTTGACATACACACAAGAGATCTTTGTTTCTCTCAGAGGCCCTCTCCGTTTGCCTAATATTAATATATGTTCAGATTCAGTACCTGTAATTTTGACCAATGTAAGTTTGAAAACAAATTGCAGTCAACAGTACCATTTCACACTGCTGCGAGGATGAGAGACTAAGGCCAGAAAAGTAGTTCTAAACAGCTCTTCCTTTTAATCACCAAAATATTCTATGCTCTTAATATCCAACCCTTTTGTAAATGCCTGTCTCAGAAAAGGGTTCTTGGTATCCCCCTTATAACAAGTAACAGAAGTTCATCAAATGGCTTTTAATATTCCTGTACACTTAAAAAAAAAAAAAAAATCATCGCAATCCTCAGTACATGGGCTTCAGAAGCCAGTTTCTGTCTCTGAATCAGAAGCCTTTGTTCTTCAGAAGACAGCACTGACATCTTCATCTGATGGAGAGCTACAACTCTTAATTCTAATCTAGTTCCTCTCTATTGTTGAGATGAAGGACAAGTTACATCTTCCGCGCTGTATCTTTCTGTGGGACTTTCATTTCTATTTTTCCCTTTATATTCACTTTCTTTGCTCAAGTTTATCCCTCAGTCAATGACTGCTGCTGTGTCCTTCAATTTCCAATTGCCAAACCACAGCCAACTCTAACAGTACTACAACAGTGAAAGCAGACCAAGCTTCACTATTACTTTGTACATATGAAATATGGCTGAGCCATAAATATGACATTCAGAAGACAAATCTCCAAGTAATTTTTCCCTCCTAGGAACATTGTACAATCCTATGGAGAACTGCCATGAAGCTAAAAACTCTTTTAAGCTTCCCTTTCATTATCAAATACCCTTGTAAACAAGAGATTATGTGCCAGTAGTCTCAACATGCATCTAAAGGAGGAAGTTACAGCTTCAACTTCTCCATTCATTCCCACATATATACCTTCTTTCTTGTTTTTCCTTTAGCATCAGCAGCTATACTTCTTTTTTTAAGTCCACCTTCATGCCTTTGACTCCGTTTCATAATCTCATTGAAATTATAACCTCATAACTTTATGGTCATCACAGAATTTAGCCTGAAATTTACAACATACAAGGATGCTGCTGTGTCCAAAATGAGCTTCTTCACCTCAATGGAGGCTCCATGTCAGTGCAGCTGGCTGCTTCTATTTTGTAAATTGATAGGCTACAACTGTGGAAAGATGAGTCATACAGCACTTACAAAACACATATTTATCATACACTGTAATCTAATACTAAAAAGCATATTAAGCATTGAAGACCAAATCCCTCAGGGGGGGCAGGAGCAGGAGAAGATGCTGGCTTGGCCACACAGTACACAACCCAGCCATGATGACCCTTACAAAAGGCTTATTAGGGCATGAAGGGATGTTGGGACTGGCAATATGTATATTCCTACTAACCTCTGTATGCCAAGTGGAATTAATTGTTGGTTTTGTTTTACAGCCACAGACTGTATTTCTAACAGAGCATACAGTGTTTGCTATAGACCTATTCATTAAAAAAAAAAAAAAACAAACCAACAAACAAACACATACAAACATAAGCTTGGCAAGGTAAATAATTTCTGTGATCTCAATCTGTGCGCTGTTTTGTTATGGGATGGTTTCCTCTCAGGCAGATACCTTGCACACCTTTCACCTAGCTCATGGTAGCCTTTTCTTGTTTGAGAGAACACAATTCTAGAAATACAACTGCAACCTACTTAGTTATTGGTTTGCGGACTAATCAGTTCTAGTCCATTTTATACACACCTATAAATCCACCCTCAACATTATCTTCAACTACATACATTTACTTCAGATTGCTTCAGTCTTTCTGAGTAGCATGAAGGAAGTCAGACCCTATGAGTCTGGTCCCAGATGGAAGAGTCATTGAAAACCAGCAACAACTGAATAAAACCTATGCTATCAAAGCAAGGAGGGTTACTGGCTAAACTAATTATGCTTAAATGCAGTAATTACTGTAATGTATGGACATCTGAACTCCACAGGGACCAGCAGAATGCTGAAAACCAGGGGATGAGAACAGTTGTAAGCTGCTATTTGCTGTCAGCTTCTGCTTTCCAGCAAAGGAAAAAACAGAGCCAGGTAAAAAGAACATTTTGGGTTTCTGGTAAAGCTATTAAAAGGAATAAAAGAAACTCCAGGAGGAGATGTGCATACTGATTTCGTTATTTCTTTCCTCTCCCTCCCAAGGGAGGTGGTACATCTCTTCTTGCACTTGTCTGTCAATAAAGTGATAATGGTCTGGAAATTCTTTTTACCATATCTGTGTACCACTTGCTTTACATGTGAGCCGTAACACGTGAATCACATGGGACAGTAAGAGTGGCACACAACAGTTAAAACCCTTGAGACAGGATGCTTCATGACATATAAGTCAGTATCAGTCTTGAAATGCAAGGCAGCTGGGACCGCAGAGTGCCACACTGATAATAATCAAGGTGTCTGTTCCCTGGAAGTTTGCCAGAGAAGCTAAACTAATCTGACAATGTCTGAATATTATTCAGACCTAAAAGGCATAAGAGATCGTAGGACTCAAACGGGTTTAATTTAGAAACTTGATGACCATCCAAAGGCAAAGCACAGACAGTGTTGACACAACAATAAAATTAAAGGTAAAAAAACCCTGATAGAGGTGTCTATCTTCAACTGCAGCACAGGGTCTCCTTCAAAGAGCAGAAAGACGTTTTAGCTCAATAATCCACTTCTCTTCTGTCTCCATTTCGGAATAAAACTGTCAGTCAGGGAAACTACTTAGTCATATAGTGCTTTTAAATGTTTCTCCTAGCTAATCTCTTTCCTAGCATGAACTCAGAAAGGAAAGATATTATCTTCAGTTATTTAATACTGGTGGTTCAAGAGTCAGGCATTATTTAATACTCATGGTTAGAGAAAGGCATGCTGAATCCAAAGTCCCTCTCAACATTTTTCCCCACACAATCATCACAAACATAATTTATAAGGAAATCAGACCAGTCAATTACTTTGCAAGTGGCCAGGAGAGAAAGAGGTGCACGAGTCTGTGTCCTTGGAAGCAATAGTTTTAGGACAGATGACAGTTTTGACACCTCATGGACCACAGAATTTATTAAGTCTCTCTTGGCTGTCCGCTGTCTCCCTGCATTTGCAATCACGGTTTTCACGATCGCTTGCTATGGACATGGAACAATCAGAACTATTCGATTGACGTGATGACTGAAGAATAGCTGAGACATATTGTAACTGTTAAGTACCAGCCATATAGTTGTACATTTTTGATTATCGCAATGACAGAAACATACATTTTTTTCATCACTTGAATAGATGTAAACCCACCTCCTACCCCATACATAAATGTTAGAAGTCAATCAAAATTAATAGTGTGTTCAACTTCTATCATGCAAGACCTGCACAAAATTGTCTTCAGCACATAAAACTAGCATGAAAAAAACTACACATTGAAACAATTTGCAACTGATCTCCAACTCTTGCACCTTGCAGGACAGGTACTAAGGCGTATTTTATTAGTCCTGGATAACCACCAAACTGTAGCTGTTCAAAGCAGTAAATGCAGGAGGTCACAAGTGCCAATATGAAAAGAGAGTAACCACCTTCATGGCTGCACATACCATCCTGAAACACTTTCAGACCTAGCTTTAAGGTTCCAAATTTTTTTTTATGTATCTTAAGCGTAGTTCAACATTAAAGAAATTAGCACGTAATACCTTACAGCTTTCATTAGTACTGCAATAAATTCTAGATATTTTGGTAAGGTGTTAAAACACAAGCTTTCTAATGATGCAATCTCCTAAACCTCTAAAACTAAGTCAAGAAAACTGGCGGCCCAATTTAACTAATTTAGGAATTTCAAAAAGAACAACACTAGAACTCATGTCTGCAAGTCCTCAGAGACCCTACCAAATACATTCTAAATTTCCCTTCTCTTCCTTTGAAAATGTACAGTATTTTTAGTTTGCATCATTTTGTAGTAAGAACTTCTTTAATCTTGGGAACACACACAGCACAGGAAACAGCCTTCAAAAGGAAGGCTGCAAAACTAGTCCACAATTTTGTCTTCAAGAATTATATTCTTTTTAAGCAAAGAGTTATTGCTAATTCTACATACTGTCTCTTTATTTCACCCATAAATTAATAGGCCATAAAATATAAATAAGACACATTATGCCCTCCCTTTAAAATTCTCTATCACCGATCCCTGCACAGTCAAACAAAATACTAGGTTTTCTGTCTTGGCTTGAGGAAATAAGAGTAGAATGAAGAGTCACCAGAAAGAATTAATATATGACAGGAGTTTCAACAATGAGCTATACTGATATATCTAAATGATAAGTTTGAATATCTAAACTCTATTTAAGTTTTACCTTTAAAATAATTAACAGGTGATCAGATGATTAGGGAAGAAAACTGTCCTGGCTTACATAAATTCAGCGACTCTATTCCAGAGAAGTTTCCAGAGCTTCTGCAGACAGCAACCTTAATAAAAAGGGATACAACAGTAGGGGAACATGTCTTCAACAGAATCTTCTTTTTAGTTGTGTTGTTTGGTTTGGTTTTTTTTTTTTTTTTCCCACTGAGCTAAGATGAGCAAGATCTATATACCAAGTATCACTAAATGCTAGGTTATCTAGTGAATGTATCTATTAGCAGTGCGAAGTTACTGCCTTCTATATGAAGTCAAAGATGCATATCAGCTGGCTGCATGCAGTCGAGCTAGCTGATTGTACCCATGGAAAATTTCAGTTTACTTCTAACTTGTCATTCTCCTCACTTCTGTCTCCCGGCTATCTTATTTCCTACTAGCAAGATCAAAGCTAGGCTGCTCATACATAGTTTGTAATTTTCACTTATACTTTGGTAGGCTGTCAGGAATGTTGTAATCTATTTGAACAGATTATAACTTTAAACTTGTTCCAAATGTTGCTTCCTACCATTTATCAGCCATTGTGGCCTTCCAAAAAAAATAACAATAAAAAAAAATGACAGACCTGCAATATTCAGCGAGTTAGTAAGCCGTGCCACTTCATAGGACACCCTTTACTGAACTTTCCTAGTTTGCATAAAACAACAGTAACCTAAAAAGACAATTTTGAAATTTGTTTTGTGTATAGAGGGAAGGTAACAGAAACATGAAATAGTTATCTGGGTTTTTTTCCCAGTAGTACCAGTGGTCATTTGAATTTTATTTCACTTTGAAACACACATACACACACCATACTGTAAGAACTTTTATGCCTTTATTGCCCCCAAGTTCTCAGGTCCATCACCCATAGTGCCCTAAAAAAAAAAACCCACACTAAAAAAACCCCACCACAAACCAGCATAGGAGCTCCAGCCAACAAGACTCTCCTTAACTAGAGCCTGCCTTCTTCCAAGGGAGTCATGACCTTGCAATGGGGTAATACAGAACCACGTAAACCAAAGAGCACTCTTGTATCAGTATCTCTACTATCTGCAAGTCCATTTTAAAGCCTTAAAAATAGCAAGATTTGAAAAGCAAAGCATCTATTGAAAAAAAGCTGCGAGAGGTTAGCTATTCTATTTGGAGAGAGACAGTAAAAAATAAAATGCTGGCTTGGCTTGAAAGTTATTCTCTTCAGCTGAAAAAAAAGCAATCCCACAGAACAGCTTTGTCTTCCCTTCAGCTGACAGACTCTCCAGTCAAGTAAATTCTTAAATGATTCATGTAGTTTCCCAGAGTTCAGATATGACCTTTCAGAAAGAAAAGATATTCTTGCATCTTGCTTCCCCTAAAAAGGGATAATACAATTAAACACTTACTGCAGACAGGTATAACCTGGCACACCCACTGAACAATGTACTTCCAGCTACTGATACTGATCCTACTGAAAACCAGCTCTGTGACAAGGAAGTCATTTATCGGTTGTGGGAGTTGCCCCATGTGGTTCACAGCCTGACAGACTGAACCACGCAAGGCAGAGGACTGAACAAGAACAAGACTGCTGCTTTTGCCAGCACAGTCACCTTGCCATGAGTCAGTGTTCCAACTGCAACTTCCCTCCGGCTGTGTTTGGGCAGCCCCTGACCTGGCAGAAGGGCAGGCTCCTGGGGAAAGGAAGCCCTTCATCCCCAGGGCATGCTGGTGTCACCTCACAGTCAGCTTAAGGAATTTACCTTGATGAAAGCCAAACTAATCAAGCTGTTCCCTGAACAGACTGGCTGCTGAAATGCCAGTGCCAGCCCAGCACAGAGGACAAAAATGTGCACCCACAGGTAATCCCACTGCAGATGACCACAGAAGTGTCAGTCAGCTTAGTGAGGTGGTATAACTGCAGCCTTAGGACAAAATTCACATATAAAAACCTTCATAGTCCTTTAACAAAATTTCTGGCAAATCCAAAATTAATCCATGAGCTTTCCTCTAATCTCCAACTATACTTTCAAGCAACACTGACTTAAATTCCTCTTTCTCCCATGCCTGCTCAGGTGGCTGCCTGCCGAGGCACACTGCCTGCCTTCCACTGCTGAAGAGCACAACTGCACTGGCTAGAACTTTTCCTTGGGCCAGCAAGAAAACTGGATTATGAAAGTTATCTACTTTAAAACCAATGCTTGAAAATAAATACTAGAAGATTAAGCCAGTCTTCCAAAACCCTATTCAAAGGTGACTGCATCAATTAGTGTTCCAAAGACACCAGCTACACACACGACTGTTAATATGAGTTCAGCCACTACTATGATGACAGCCATGGTTTCAGAGCAAGAGGTCTCCAGCTAAGTATTAGCATTTCAGTCCCTACTTAGTTACAAATTTATTTACACAGCAGATTCCTTTCTCTAGTCTCCAGGAATGTAAATGCACGAACCTTTTGTAACCTGCCATTTCAAACAAAACCAGAACAAAACCCCAAAGCAAACCTGAGTATAGTTACAGCTCCATTCAGTAGGAGCTCCTACACACATGGCAGTAGGCAAACCAGTCTGGTGGAGGTAGTGTGCTGGGACCACTGATCCCATAAAGAATGGGGTGAGGGCAGGACACACTAACCACTTTCAAAAAAATACTGCTCTATATTAAAAACGGCAGTGTTCTCCATTCTGCAAGATACAGTACCTGGGTTGCAAGATACAGTACCTGGGTAGCAATAACTGCAACTTTTGCCTCTAGAAGACTTATTTCCTCTCTCTTCCAGTATCTATAAAGATGCAAAAGGTAGAAGCAAACTTAAAATACAACAGTGTTATAACATGTTTTACTGGTCATTTTCACTATAACAGAGAAATTACTGTATTAAGACTGTGGCTTGTACTCTAAGATATGCAATTTTTTTAAACATATTATTTTTTAAATCTTCAAAAGTTTGCAGTCCCCAGACAACCTTGAGTTTCTTAACCGTTCTTTGCTTTGCACCATACTCTAGAACCAAACAACTTGGACAGTCTTGACATCTATATTGACAGAAAAAAAAAAAAGAAAAAAAAAAATCACATTGCTGAGAAAACATAGTGATGAAAGTTTCTCTGTACTTCTCCCCATCCCCCAAATTTGTGACATCTGGGGCTTATCTAAGCTATAAATATTAAAAAGATTTTAACACAAGTTTGAGAGATTTGGGGTTCATTTGAGTTCTAAAAATACTTTAGCTAGAAGACAACTGAGTCAAGTTACCCACATAAAGTAAAATACAGCATAATATATTTTAGGATTAGAGATACAAAGTACTTGGAACAAAATCCCTTCTCTAAGTTTCACAAAGCTCTAGAGTTCACCACCATTTTTCTTTTTTTGTTATTAACAGGAAAGAACCTCACCCACTTTTCTTAATAGCATTAATTTGTCTTTGGCTGCCTTTTCCCCACAGGATCTTCAAGAAAATAAAGAAGCAATTTTCCTTACAAAAACTCTTTAACACACCCATGAAGACCCAGAAAATGCTTGGATATTGCTATCCCACAGTTAGGCACAGACCATGAATCCTCTTTCTCCTGCACTTTCCAAGAGAAAGAGGTTACTGGGTTTCCCTCAATTATCTCTAAATTGACAGAAGGAAAGCATGGAAAAATAAGGGAGTTAATATTTGATGATGGTATTTAATTTGAATAATTAAAAGTGAACCAAAATACAGGGGGGATGGGAAATCTTTATATGAAGTACATTCCCTACTTAAATACACTGCTTCTGGAAGTTCACAAATATCTGGTTACCTACATTTCTAATTAAAAAGCTACTATCACTGTTGAGAATGTAATTGCTGAACAAATAAATCTAAGAAATGGTGACATAGTGCTGTTATATTAAGGAAGAACAATGAATCATTTTAACTATGTCTCAATAATAATGATTCAATTTCTATATATAATGGAAATCACAGTTCAGCAGAAACTACTATGTCATCTGGGGAAGGGAATATTCAGGGGCAGATGCAAAACAAAAGTTATAGGAGGAAGAAATGCAACAAAACTCATGGAACATTAAAATCACTGAGGATGTTACTGCTTGATGCTGATCTGGCAGCTACAGCAATAACAAGTGATTTATTGACCTTTTGCCTTAAGATCAACAACATATCCTCAATTAGCAGATAGAAATAAAGTATATTTATTTTAAATAATGAATAAGTCATCTCAAGAAGACTTACAAGATTCACATTTTTTTTAAACCAAGCTGCTGATGAAATCTCCCTTAAATTCACCCAAAGTGAAGAGATTAGAAGAACATACAAGGTAGTATTTTAGAATCACAACTTGAATCCAATGCCAAAGGATGATACAGATGATGATCAAGCTCTCCCCACATCCCTATTTCAATTAGGATTAGGACTGTTCAACCTGCGTATTTGCAAGTACAAAAGCTCTCTTCCTTGGCTTATTCCACAGTGACCTCTTTGGCTGCTGATTCTGTGGCTGCAGAATTCCTCACTATTACAACCTGTCAGTGACACAGACACCATGTGTGAAAAGTCCTAACCTACTAACACCTTCTCCTGCAGACAAGGCAATTCAGGAAGTGTAACACTTCACTTAAATTTTCTGTTCTTGAATATCCATCATAACACTACCTGCTTTTACTAATAGGGAACTTTTCACTAGCTGGAAACACCAAGAAAATTTAAAAAAAATGGAAAATAAATGTTATTTTCCAAGTTATTAATTCGGCAACAGAGCTACATATTTTTAACTGGATTTCTGCATACAATTATATGCTCTGTAACATATGACACCCTACTCTCTTCAGCTATAAAGGGTCATGGGCAAATATTTTGCAGATTTTTTTTTTAAACAAACAGTTTACATAGTTGGAACTTACAAATAGCCCAGCTACATAAAACCCACCAAAAATGCATGGGTTTTGATTAAATATCTCAAAGATTAAAAGTTCACAGCAATAACTTTAAGGAAAGTAAGGTTGTTGCAGTTATATACAAAATTCAAGAGTTGGTTTCATAAGATATTCATGCTCCTTAGCTACAGAATTATTTGGTTAAAGAGCCCATGACTTCAGCAGTAATGATACAATTATTATAAAACAGGTATGTCTGAATTAAATTGATGGCTTTGAGTTGAACAGGAAACATAACTCCGACTTTTACTAGCGGCAGTCCAGGGATGAATGTTTCTGTGATTAAAACCAAGCCTCTTGACTTAAAACCAAGCCTCTGTGATTAAAATCAAGCCTCTGAGCTTGCATCAGGATGTGAATGGTTGCTAACAGCCTCTTTTCCATTCCTAGTAAAACTGCATCTGGTTGCCCAGCCTGGAAAAACTACTCGACATCTAGCTGAAGGATTATCAACTACGTTTTAGGCAGACCTACACATTTTGAAGGATTCTCAACTTCTAAAAGACCTTCTGGGCAAGAATAAATGGGGAAACGGGTCTGAAGCAGAGAAACAGAACCTAGAGGGGACCAACAAAGCCAAAGCACCAAAAAATCTGCCTCTAAAAAAAAAAAAAAAAAAAAAGAGCTTCCACCTGCAAAGCTCTGCAGTAGTGGTTACAGAGAGGCTGTTCCTTGGCCACGCTTGCAATTTTTGTTTTCCTGACATCCCATCACAGAGACAAAGCACAACACCTACAGCCTGGCCAGAGCCTTGGGTAAGCTCTTCTCACCAATGTGGGTAAGAGTAAACTTTTGACATGTGTTTGCAGCAGGCAGTGATGCAGCAGTATGGTATCACAGCCTCTGAAGAGGGGCTTCACACAATAAGCACAGTCTGAGGAAGATGCCTTCTCAATAAAAATAGTGGCTGGACTAAACTCAATCCCAGTCAGCACTGAAGCAGTTCTCAGTGCTTACCAGTGACACAGCCAGATACTGGAGAAAAATATATCCATACAGATAGACTGACTATGTAACAGTATAATTAATTCAGCACAGAAATAAATTTGAATAATACCATAATGAACTATCCTCCTCCTCCTCACTGCATCATTCCAATTTCCCTGCATCACTGCAGCCTCACAGTTATTTTGATCTTAGCTACATTTGCATACGTTAATGGATGTCAGTCTCTTAAAACTTAAATCTTGCAGAATGAATGCTTTCTTTTGTATTAAATAATCAGGAATATGGGCTAACTTATAAAACAAAAACTTTTCTCAAGAAAGCATTTTCTAAGGACAGACTTCTCAAAGTCTGCTTCAAGACTGCAGACTTTGTGGAAAGTCACCAGAGAGTAACAGCTGGACTAGGACACCACAACAAGGAGGAACATTTGGGAACAGAGAAAGAATAAATCAAATATGCCAATGCATTTTAAAGGTGACAAACAGGAGGAGTATCAGGGTGGATGTTTAGAACTGAAATAGGGACTGGGTTTAGCCTGGGAAGAGTAATTAGGCTTGGTGGGAACAGGAAAGAGAGAATATATGTGAAGGATTATGGAAAGAGAGGCCTGTGTGGGAGCTGCTGGCAGATCTAGGAGGGTAGCAGAGCAAAATAAGGAGGCAGCACACTTGAACATCAGGGTCCAGGCCAGAGAGAGTCACTTTTACGATCCACCCACAGCTTCTTCCAACTCTCTAAACAAAGCCAGGTAAGGTGGCTGCTCTGTGCACCAACAGCTCTGCTGAGCTGGTGGAGGGGAGTGTGTTCTACAATTGATGTATTACAGCCTTAAAACTGTTATTTCAAGCAGAAAAAAAATCAATGGCTTCAGGACTTCCCCACACCCCCCCCCTGAACTTTTAGACATTAGTCTAAACTATTTCATCCACCTTGGTTCAAGGCAGAAGACTGACTCATGCAGGAGTTCAGACAAAGATGTTTAAGAAACTTAAATTGTGCTGGTAAATAGCTGTTACCTTTCCCTAAGAACATCTTAACATTCACAGATTGCAAGCACACACACACACAAACAGTATTTTACAAAAGTGTTTAAGTCAATTTAACCAGCATAGATTGTTGTAGTTCACACACACATACCAATTCACTGTAGTGTATCAGTACCTTACATGGGAGACAAAAAAACATAACCATAAATGACTCCAAAACTGATTTCTTCCTTAATTTTCTCAAGGCAGGCAGGCAATTAGGTGTATGCTAGTTGGAGGATATGCACAGTGCAAAGTTTCTCTGGTTGTTTCTCAGACTTAACTGCCTCCTTCCCTCCTCAGCATACAGATTTTTAATATAAATAAAGGAAGACTGAAAATAAGCATTTTATTCAGAATGCCACTAAATTGGCACTTCGTACATTCTAGGTAAATATGACCAAAAAAGCTTTGATAAATATGACCAAAGCTTTAACTTCTGCCCAACATTTCTCTTTGGTTTCAAAATATTACCCCCTCTTTCCCCATCCAAGCAGTAACACAGACCCACAAGACTTCTTCATTAAGCCATTTACTGTTTATATGCTTCCACAAAATCCACTTTGCTACATTTAGTCTATGGATACATCCACTGGTTTCTCCTGCTCTACCAAAATACAAGATTCAACCTTTATTTTGCTCTAGCAAAATAGTACAACATTAACTTAAAATCACTACACAGGGAGATGCATAGGCAACTCCCTTGCCATTAGCACAAGCATCAAGACCAGTCACATCGGACTCTTTCTGCAGGTGGATGGAAGAGCTGTGAAGTCTGGAAGGAAGAGAAGGAGGGGTATTATTAGTGTTGCTTTTCTTTTGTGCTGCTGCTTTTGAAATGTGTGAGAATTTTGAAATGTGTGACTCTTCCTATGATTATCTTTCATGCACAAAAAAAACTACCTGTGGACAGAAACCTGTCAGTTATAACATCACCTGTTTTAAAGGCCTGAAGTCCTATAAAATGTTTCTCTTGACATGGAAATTAAAGGTTTAGGGCAACTCTACCTGTTAGCGTTGTAGTGGCTTTTCAACTTAATTAGATTTAATCCTCAGAAGAAAATGTAACAAGAAGTTACTCTCCGTAAAGCTTGTAGAGATAATCCAAAGGGACAAACCGGTAACAATCAGTTACTTCCAGTTTTCACCAGTCAGTGAAACCCAGAGAACGTATGCTGGACACACAGCATTAGTCCAACCACATTCAAAAAATGAGCAGAAACAGACCTCTGCATGATGAAACCTACTGTTACATGCAACACCAGAATCTAATTCTTCTCACACCATATTATTTAGCTCAAACCTAAAAGCAGCTAGATAGCTTTGTCTCGGTATCCCCAAAGGAATGTTGTTCCAGTACCTGCTGGTTTAACGGCAAGAACCTTCTGTAATTTCCCGACTAAATGTCTTAATGGTCAAAGTATCCACATTATTATGCCAACATCGACCTTTATCTTGCATTTATGTCCTCTTCTTTCCCTTATTGGAAGTGTCAAAGCAAGCCAAGTTTTAGTTTTGCTTTTTTAGTTCTTCCCCTGTAGGGAATGCTTTCAAATCCTCATAATCCTTCCCTGAACCCATCTCTGAGGAAAACATACAGGACTAAAAACATAAATACTCAAGAAACACAACGTTGAAATTACAGTACTGAAAACCAGCCTTACCTGTTCTTGGCCCCATGCTTTATATTCAGTTTTTAAAAATTATTAGACCTCCCAACCACAACATCCTGACCCTGCTTACCATTGCCAGAAACACTCGATCGCCAGTTAACATGCATGAAGGAAGTCTTTCACAATGTGTCCAGTAATTTTAATCTTTACATCATTAGCATTATCTGTTTCCAGATCCAGCACTGCAACCGCTTCAGAAATCTACCAATAGAGTTTCTTGCCACCTTTCACTAAACTGACATCAATCTAAGTGGCTTCTTTTTCACTTATATCATCTCTAAATTATTAGAGTAATGCATCATATATTATAACCTCTATTCCTAGCCTTCCTGAAAAGGTTGTGTGTTTCAATATTCATGTTTTCTCTTGACTGCTATGCTACTATCTTATGGCTGTGATTAATATACTGCAATTCAAATTATTCCATTTTATACCCCAAGCTCCTGGTATTTGCACAAAAACGTTTCAGCTTTGTTTGTACTTCAGCTAATACAACCTTAACTGCATTCAGAGCTGGCATAGTCATAACCACTACTTACATTACCTGACTACTATTCTCAGAAATATTTATTGCTCTTACCTTTTATTCTAATAACTGTCCACTGTTCTGTAATTACACCACTTTGTCTGCTGTGCCTTCCTGGGTTTCTTACCTCTTTTCATATATACTTTAAAGGAAAAAAATAATAGTCACAGGCATTATGCAAATCTATCACATTTCTCAGTTTGAAGTTCTTCTTCAGCAATGGCACAAATTCTCAATGTCAAGCAAGCTGTTTCTCCGAAGATTAGAGTTTGAGCTCATCTTTTAAAAGACTCCTCTTCCAGAAGGTGTTTTTTTAAGTGGTCAAAATTTCCAAATCCTTTCTGTAGGACCAAAGTCAAACCCATGACTTTGTCATCCTGCTACACCTCTTCCTTCCAAGGCCTGGGAGAATTCTGTTTAATGTCACAACCATGTAGCTTCTCCAGACCACTGGAATTGTCCAAAAGAAACCTTCAATATTTTTACTGTCTGCAGGGTCACAAACATACATTACTAATCACCCTCCACCAGCCAGATTTCTCTTCAGCCTTGTTTTTCAGAGCCACAGGCTTCCACTGGTATACTGAATAGACGTGTTATATTGAAGTGGATTTACCATTTTGTCCAGCACGTCTGTAAACTTACATTTATACAAATCCCCATCTCTCCATTCCTCCAATACATCAATGTCCTCTGTGACCTCCAGCCTGAATGCTTTTGGTCTACCCACAACAAAGCAATGTATTAAAGAAAACAAGTTAGCAAGCTTGGAAAAGAGGCTCATTGCAACTTAACAGTTCTTCAACCTCTTCCCCCCGCTGTTTTGCCAATTATTAAGCCTAGCATAAAGGACACAACCAGCAAGCATAAAGATGAACCAATAACCAAATTGTATTTGATACAAAAGGGTCAGTACATGGGTGAGCACTGGGTGTACAAACAAGTCAGATTATACATAATCAACATCAATCCCACTGACCCCAACAACACCACCACAATGGGTGGAATAAATGGTGACATGCAGTTTCCCATAGAAGGGACGGGAGACAACTAAGTCAACAAGCCAAATACATAAGACCAAGGAAGCCACATAATGAATCTCTGCACAACCCTCCTTTACAAGAGCCAGACCTGACTAGAGGCCAGTTGCAGGGAATCAGGAGATCCTGCCCCAACAGAGAACTCTGCACAATGCATCCACCTTACAAACAGACACTACCACTTCCTGAAAGTGGTCCCAGCTTTTATCCCCTCAGTGGGACACCTGAGCTTTGTTTACTTAAAGCAGGACACCTGGGGCTCATTTACCCAATGGCTCTCCCTGCAGGGCCGGCCCCACCCTGGAGAGAAGCCTAAAGGTAAACTCACCACTCCTTTGTGAAGGGCTGTGGGAATCACCAGTATGTCAACCTTCATTTGGGGCTTGGGGTTGAAACCCCAGCATTTCACATCCACACCCCCCTCCCCTCAAAAAAAAAAAAAAAAAAAAAAAAAAAAGTAAAATAGGTTATTACTTTCACCACCATCGGTTACCTGGAGCTTCTAGTGACTCGTTTTTCTAACCATTAATAAGAAGTGTGGGGAGGGAATCAGGAAAACACAGGGCAGGTTTATTTCTAAATATTCTATTTTTTTACAAGTTACTAAACATAATTCTCTAGATATCAAAAATCCAAGTATGCTACTAGAAACCGAAGTTAGAAAGCATCCAAACTGGAAATGGGCTTTAGTCACTGAAAAAGTATGAGACACTTTAGTTCTATATTCACAGCAAAACAATGCAGACAACTTACAGAGCTGCAATGGTACTACCACATTAAGAAAGCTCCGAATGTCAAATGGTGGCTTGTCACTTTTCTTAAAGCAACAATAAAGACAATCATGACAAAGCATGAAATCAGCAGCTACAAATCTGTACTTCCATACACCCCACATGTAAAATGAAGTCAGAAGCAATTTAGAATAAGAACAATAGATAGCACTATCTCTGTCACTAGGAGATATTGATAGAAAAACAAGCTCTACTTACTAAAAGAGAATGTGAAATGAGAAAACATGCAGAGCAAAGACAAAAAGTTGCAATTTCTCATGGCACAGAACAGAAAATGTTACTCTAACAACTCTGCTCTGGATCGCCAAGACAGGTGTCTAACCAATCCATATAACACCTAAAATTCTTTGAGATTATACTATTTACAAGACACTTTGCTTAAAGTTCAGAAACTTATGATGCAACAGTAGTTTTATTGGGCCTATTTATGAAATTATAATACTTTCTTCTATGAAAACAGCAGCCAATCTTTTTAGCATGTATCTTCTGAAGATATCTGGTCTTCATATTTTCATTAGGAAGAACAAATGTTATTCACACATATCTGAAGTAAACATAAATACTTTTCCCCCATTTTACATGCCTCTCTCCATCTTAGTAACACAGATTGCAATAACTGTAGATGACTTCTAGAGAAAAATAGCATCTCTCCTTGAAATTTTTTCCCTTAAACTCCTTATTGTATTATCACTATGGAAGGACAGAGTAGTAGCCGGTATGCTTTTCTTCTTTCTACTGTGTGATTTGTTAAAAAAAGTGAAGGAGGACAAGTAAAGAAGAGACTGCACATAACCGTAACAGTACAAGTTTGTTTTTACCAGCACTTGGCTAGGTATACAGAGAAGATGCAAACAGGAACACTACCAAAACACTACATGGACTCAATACCAAAAGTATTTTGGTACTGAACCCAAAGTTTATGGACTCTGAATTGCATTAGCATTTCCCCTGATCTGGCCCCATATTCTTGCTGAAAAGCTAAATATATGCAGATACCTTTACCAAAAAGCTTTGAGCCAGGTTATTTAAAATACTGAGACTGCTCTCTGGGTCCAGACTGCATCACAAAGCTTAAAACCCTAAAACCAAAGTTACAGTTGCATCTTTTGATGTACAAAAATGACAACGTCCATTATCTTCATTTCTTTCACAGCATCTAGGAGCTCTCCATCTATCGAAAGAACAGGATCTCACCATTTTACAGATACAAAAAGAAAATCCAGTCATCTTTATAAATTTGAAACGCAACTCTGTCACCACTTCACTCATCAGCAATACTGAAACGCAGTAACTGCTACAAACACAAGAGGGAACACAGCTTCTACCACATCTGCTGAAAGGGCACAACATTAATTCTCCCAGGGCATTTCATGGCCATCAACTCACTCCTCCCAGGAAGCCTGGCCCTACTGCAGGGATTAACCTAACCCTGTTTCTTGTCTGCTCAACGACACTTCTCTAGCAGTTCTTGCATTTCAGGCACAATGTAAGCCACAGATACTTCACCCTGACAAAGACTGAATAACTTGCCTCTAGCATATAATCAGACAAGGCTAGTAGAACAAGAAAAGCTGCTTTAATACACGCTAGACTTTCTTTAAAGCTAAAATAATAATTCCACTGTAAATAATTTACATTTGGTTTCCAAATTATTTTTCAGCAAATAACAGAGCTTGGTTATACTTACTACATCTGCTTAAAAACACATACATAAACACACCTAATTTATTAATAATAACCTTGCTTCTTGTCATTCTTCAGCATCTGACTATTTTAAATGCAGCTTGATATCCACATACTGGCTATATTTATAACACACAGGTCAGCAAACTTCTGGTCTGCCTTTGACTACGTTTTCTTTATTATTCATTGCTTTTTTTTTTTTTAGTATTCCACTAACTTTTTTTTTTTTTTCTAATCTAATTGTAACTTTGGGATTACTTTAAAGACAAACTTGGCAGCCTGTATTTCACAAAAACAATAAAAAGACATAAATTCCGCCTAGACATCACACTCAGAGTGATACCAGTTCTCTATTCAGAATGGTTATGTACTCAGACCTAGTTCACTGATGCAGGTACAAGACAGTCAACTGATAGCTAGGAAAGAACCTGCGTGCATGAATTGATGGGGTTAAAGAAAAATGATTTACTGAAAACCTAAAGTAGGATTGATCATATAAAGGATTAGCGGGATATATAAGCACGTGTGATACCTAAATTAATCCATCTGGGATTAAGAGACCAACTCACCGATAGGACTTCTGGGTAGTATTAGATGAATGACTGAAAAATCATTCTGGATTTAGCCTGGGATTAGACAGCAGGTAACTCTCAGTATGCCTGATTGCATCTGTATTTTTTCAGATACAATAGGAACCAACTTGTACCAACCTACAACTTGCTTATTATGAATTTTATAAATTTTTAAAAACACTGAACAACCTATTCAACTGCAAATGGCCCTTGTGCCAAAGGGAGAAAGTCTGGAGCCTAGATGTGTATCCTTAAATGGAAACTAATGAGGATTACTGGTAAAACCTTCAGACTTCCTAATCACTTTAGCAGGTTTTCTACGCATTAGAGCAATTTCTACCGCAGCCTATAGAGGATAAAAGAATGGTATATCCTCAGAGGATAGGAAATACTAAGGCATCAAGTTCTGCTATTGAAGAGGAGAAGAAAAAAAAAAAATAGGTAGTCACAAAAAAAAAAGAATAGATAAGGAAAGATATTAATTCAGTGCTCTCATAGGGACCCAAAACCAAAGAGCTGCTAGTAAAAATACAAGAACAGACATAATGGGCAGATTATTTACAAACATACAAAGTCTTTACTTTCTAATTTAGGAGACTCGGCAGTAAGTAAGGTAAGGTATGGTATAGTAAGCTGTAAGCAATCTATCGATAGCTCAAGATTTCCTTTACAGCAGATCTCTGTAGATGCAGATAGGACTAAACCCTGCATATTGTGGGGTTTATTGTCGTTGGGCTTTCTGTTTGGTGCGGAGTAAGAAAAAAAGGCACGGGGGAAGCACAAAGCTACCAGTCACTGTGTGACCAGAAACATCTAACAAATAAATCAAACATGATGCTACAATGGACACCTACAGTTATTTTCAAAGGATTTGTATTGATGAAGAATTAATATTAACGCTATTAACAGTCTTTTTAGAGCTGTCTTCAACTAAACCAGCAGATTTTTCATGCAATAGGAGACTGCACTGAGACAGAAAGCACGTATGTGCCATAGTTCTCTTGAGGCTGCTACATAATATAAGGCCTATATTCTAGTGATGATTGCTCCATAAGGCCAAACAGCTTTTAGACACCTCTCAAAGCCTCCCCTTTATGAGCCAGGACCAGCCTAAGCATAGAAAGAAAAACCCAGTAGCATGACTCAATACACGATTGTCAAGAACTATAATACTTTTAAATCAAGACCATTTATACCCAGCTACCTTACCTGAGCTTCGTGTGTCAAGGCATTGACTTCAAGAAACTGGTATGGATTACTTCTGCTTTTTCCCCCCTCTTCTCCATGATTTTTGTTTTCTACAAAGCTTACTCTCTCCCTCTCAAACAGGCTTTGTTGAATTCAGAGGTTAAGAGTGTTAAACTGTAGTACCCCTCGTTGCACTCCTCCCTACTTGCAGAAAGAACCTCCCCCGTAGCAAGGGGGACAAAAATAAAGATATGCTGTTCCTCAACATCTGCTATTCAACACAAAAGAGCACGGGTATCATCACAAACGAACAGCTGGCTGAGACCAGTGACAGCTGAAGAGCAGAACATCATTTGTTTCTGTTGCCCAGCACTAACACCACAACAAACCAGTAAGGAGAGTAATTTCCACAGCTACTTCAGCAAGACACAGCAGAGCTCATCATCTGTTCTTATTTCCCACTCTCCTGTACTAAGCCAGGGGGCAGGGATCTCAGGATGTTCAGTAATAAAACTTGGGTTTAATGGCTGAATGTTCCTTTTAAACATGGATGAATCATAATCCTTGAAGGTTACGGTTTTCCATACTTGCAAGACCGCTTCTGATGGGATTAATTCTTGTAATAGCAGAGCTGATCACCACCATTAAGCAAATAAAAAACCCACATAATCAAGCAGATAAATGTATGCAAATAAACAATTTCCTAAGATCTGAAAGGACTCAGTTCTGTGTCTAAATGATGGCACAGTTTTATTTCTTATCCTAAAATCTAAGCAAAGCATTCAGAAACAAATCTCTCTGCCCACCTGAAGTACTGATTATCTAAATCCATCTGCTCCAGTATCTGTGTTGTTTTCTCCTGCCAATCTTCTCCAGTCATATTCCCTTTATGAGAGCACCCAATCTGCCCCACTGAGTGTGATTACAGACTAGACGTGGCTAACTATAGACTGGTGTCATCCTGTTGGCAATAAAATAAATCATTCCTCAGCAGAGGTCTTTACAAGGTGGCTCTATATTCTTCAAAACCTTGGTAGATAAAACAGGCCCTAGAAATCACAAGAAAGATGAGTGTTAGTGCTGTGATCCTGCAAATGCTTTGCCTTTCAGTGACTAAGTGATCAATGAGTAGTACAACTTCAGTATACCTTTCCTTCTCTTACACCACAGTTCTCCTCCACTGTACAAATTTTCATTAACTAGGAAAAGAAAAACAAAAAAAACCCACCTAAATCCTACTTCAGTCTTTGCATTTGGTAAGCCAATGCATGGTATATTTGTGGAACAAATGTTTCAGACGTATTAGAAAGGTCAATAACATTCTTAAATTGTGAAACAGTGATCTCTGCTTACTCACAGGACTTTCATTTCAAAGGGACAAAATTCTGGTTCTACATGTTGAGCCTTGGAAATATCACAGACTTCTTGGACAGAGATTACAGGTCTGACAGCTTGATTTATTCATTTTCTTAAAGAGTTGCAAAGACATTACATGTGTCTGAATGCTCGTGCCTTCCAGAGGAAAAGTAATTTTCCATTTCCAGGATGAAAATGGCACTGTAAGTGGTATGTTCTCTCACTTTGATGAAGAAATTCATTTCTGTACAGACTGCCCTGACTGGAAGGATAAGAAGAATGGAATAGCTAACTAACAGACATTTCTGGTCAGGAGACATGAGAACCAGCAATTTATTTTTCTGCTCCTACATTCCACTGCTGCTACCAACACAAATCAAGCCGAGCTGAATGGATAATGGAGCAGAAAGCAACAACTGATCAACATGCTGAAATTTTCTTTAGAGAAAAAGCTTACATCTAAGTATTATTGATAGAGAACAGAAAAAACACTGTGAAGAATCAGTCAGATTTTATTAAAAGATTTCATCTAAAGAAAAAGTGAAAGTTTAATTTTGAAAATGCTTCCTAGTTTAATTCACATTCTCAATAGAATACTCATGCTCAGGTGAGCTACAATTTCACTTATGTTTGAAAAAATAATTAAAACTAAAATTGTAAGTATTCTTCCACTGCTGCAGCAAAATCTGGGGAGTGTATTGAATTGTCTATTATGTATTCTCAGCAGTAAGGAGATCAAAAATACACACACAATGCAAGCAGCCTAAGAGATTTCACAGACTCATCACTGTGCCAAGACAGGGCTTCTGGGTACCTACAGCTCAAAAGAAAAGGTGAAAAACTGATAGTTTCATAGTGGCACAGCACACTGGGATGAACATACACATGACAGCTGGTGTTAAGAGTCTAAGCAATAAAGAATTGCCTTTCATTAAGGGCATTAACTATGGCATACTGGGCAAAAAATCTGACTAACTCCAAGATACATATCTAGAATGTCCTTATGCAGTTTGAAACAGATACTATTCTTCCCTTTGTCCTTAATGGTGGCTACTTAATTCTGTTAAATGGCTGCTGCATTTCACTCCAACACAGTCAAGATAAATAAACAAATAAAAGTTCAGCAACAGAAAAACTGACACCTACCAATGTATAGTTCAAGTTTCTCATTGCACAGTGTTTGGAACCATTTCGAAGAAAAGGGGAAAGGAGCGGAGTAGTATCTAAATTAAATACTTCACTTCTTTTTTCTGGGCTAATCCTTAAAAGAAGCCATAATGTGGCTGGTAGTAAACTAAACCCTCATCTCCTCAGCAACAAAATGGTCCTACATCACCCTTCACCCCAGGAAGAAAGGTGCTGGATGCCCATCTGAGCACAAAAGCAGCAATTTACCCAAAGCACCCTATGCTTGGACTAATCCGAACAGCACAGAAACTGTGGGGCATCAGCTCAAAACTGACATAAATTACAGCAACCCCAACTGAGCCTGATGAGAAAAATGTAAAAGTTTAATTTTCCACAGTCCCACAGTCCAGTATTGTACTTCAGATCTTACACTCGGGAGATGATGATCAGTGCTGGGACATCTATTTTGTTAACAGAAAGAAAGCCTGAAGACAAAACATGTCTTGGGTACCTCAGTAACCCCATTCTGGCCACAGCAGTGTCAGACTGACTTGTCACAGAAGTCAGCTGTGTCACCAGCCGCCATGTATCAGAGGTGGGGGGCACTGTTCTAGGACATTTCATACATCTTAAGACATATCAGCAGCATTTATTCTGTCTGTTTACTCTAAACCAGAGCATTTAAAATACAAAAATACAGGAAGGATCACTTACGTCCTAATACCTACTTAGCAGTAATCATGTTGTTACAGGTCTCTGTCATACCTGGCCAGAGCTGAGGTTGTCTCCTTTAGGTCTGATACTGTCTGGCAGTCAGTTTGCTGGTTTTCTTACATGGCAGGCATCACTCAAGATGATTTTACTGAAAGCTTTTTTCATTTACTTTGTTTGCCTTTAGAAGTTAAGTGAAAGGCTAAGTACAGATTGAAGCACGCAGTCCATATCTATTTAAATACATGTCAAAATTTTGAAATGCTATCATATTGAAATGCTTCCATCAAATCTCTTATCCATAGGAATGGAAATAAAAGGAGGCCTAGCTTGAGGTCAAATTTTACCATCACTAAATGAGCACCGCTCCCACTGACAGCTGCATTCTCTCGCATTTTATTTCATGCCCATGGATGCTGAGAAAACAATTAATAGATTTGACTGGTAATTTGCATACTGGTACCAATTCTGCCCCCTTCCCTTGTTGGGTTTGCTAAATTATGCGTCAAGGAGTGAAGAGTACCAGCTCACCAGTGGCTGCTGGCAGATACATAGATTCCAATTCAGCGTTGCACTTGCTATAAACTTAACTGGTTTGGATTTTTTTACTAAAATAATGCATTTCAGTTACAGCATTCAGGAAACTTTGTTGGGTGATAAGTATTCCAGTACAATAAATATGCTGCTGTCTTGTATCAACTGATCACAGAACACTCCTATCACTCTTATTTCAAATGATGGAACTCACTACTACCTGGAAAGGCTCTCCACACTCTTCTTTCTTTCTTTTTCTCTCAGTGGTAAGAAGTGACAAAAGAAGATAAACTATTACAAATAAGAACTTGTTATCACCTTCTCATGGCACTGGTTTACTGGACCCAGACTAGGTGGGTTCAGTCTGGTCCACCTAGACTGGGGGGAAACGTGGCAACCAACCTTCATTTGAGAAGCCTTTAGGGGGAAAAAAAAAAAAAAAAAAAAAAAAAAAAGCAGTAATTAAGTGACTACCACTAGATTATCTTTTATTTCCTGCCTATCCACAACTTACACTTCCAAGCGTTCTGACATTCTCTGACAATCAGATTTTCATTTGTTCATAGGATAAACCTTTCTCTCCATCCAACAAATTATATACCACTAAACATTACTACTGTCCAAGTGCTTTGTAACCACTTATCCTGTCCCAGCAGGATAAGAAAACAGTCTTAGCTTTACAGATTAAGATTGCTTAATTAAGATTACTTATACCTGCGTTGGATCAAAAAATTACAATCACTCCCCCTATTCTCTTCAAATGGAAGAGGCTGTTTGTTTTTGTTGTTTTGTTTTTTTTTTTTTAATTAGCATTTTGATTATGGCTTATACAAGATTTTTGATAGTTATGGAGCAATTTATTTGTAGACTACCCAAAATAAATTGCATTTTATTGATAAACTATATGAAAATTTCAAAATGTTTTATATTTGAATGTCATATCTACAGAGGCATAGAAACATAATTTGAAAAGAAAGGACTACTTTTGACATGCAATTGAGAGGTTTGGGCTTTTCTTAAAAAAAAAAAAAAAAAAGACAACAGCTCTCTGTCATGCCCTGAAGTAAGCTACACTTAAATTTTATAAAAAAAAAACAAAGCAGAAGCTAGGAGAAATACATAAATGTCATCTTTTCCCTTGTTCTCCCAGCATTTCTGTCATTTCTCATTTTCCTGGTCTAAGAGTTTCTAAAACTGCCCACAGGTTTGTACAATCAGCCTATTTGTATCTGTCCTGCTATCACCACCAAAACCAGGAAACAAGATATATGAGACCGTTTATCTAAACTTTGATTTCCTTAGTCTAAAACAACACACACAACTACACTTCAAACTTTCATCTTCTTTTTCTCATCAATGAATTAATAGAATTTTTCAGGCAAACAGCCTCAAAACCAGGAAGAAAACAATGAAAACTGAAAAATTAACAAAGGGACTGTCACTTCACCTCCTGCTTACCAGGATACCAGTGCCCATCTTTTTCATCTTTACTAAAATATTCTCATCCTGATCCTTCATACCCACCTCCTACTTCAGTTATCCCTGGCTCTCATTAAAGGAACTACCTAATCTTTCTTCCCGCAAAGCTAGATTTCCACCATTTCCAACATGAGCTTTCTCAAGAAAAAAACAATCTATTCCCACATCTTTCCCAGGTAAACATGGTAATTTGTTTCCATACAAAGGAAGAAATTCTCTGCAAGGCTATACCTACAATGCTCTTAAACAGGTTTATGTATTCCACTAAAAAAAGAAAACAAAACCAAAAAAACCCCACATTTACCAACCAGAAAGTCTGGGCTTTTGTGTTCAAAAGAATTAAAACTCCTGCATTCAGTGTAACAACATTACATTTTAAATTAAGACAGAAAACTACCAGTTTTAAAGACACAAAGAATGAAGAGAAAAAAATGTTGAACATATAATTTCAGTATATGGTAATACATAATACTAAACAGTTTGTTAAATAGTTCTTAATGATACTGTGTTATGACTAAGCCAAAGAATGGAAAACTGGGCTGGTAAGCAGCTAAGAGCACAAACAAAAGTGCCCCTGAACCTCAGGGTAGACAGAAGCACAAGGGAAACAGAAGAAATCTTGCAAAAAAATTATTCAAAAAAGATTCAAAGCATAACTCACAGCAAGACTTCTAATAAAACCATGAATGCATTCGGTTTTTAATAAGGATGCAGATTTAAAACTGAAGACATTAATCAAGGTTAATTTCTTGGTCTGATCTGAACTGTTTCAGCCAAGTCATCAACTATGATCAGCAAACTGCCCTGCAGAGTGAAATTCTTATGAACATACATATGAGGAGGCAATTTTCCCACTACATCCTACTTCTACTTAGATACTTCTGCGAATGAAGAACAGAGCTGTGAAGTATGAAGTGCCACAGACAGACCAGTACAGAAGTATTAACTGTGTCAACCTAGAGTTTACTGTAGTGCTAACACAGATGAGAACTTTCAGCTTTGCTTTTCAGGATTAAGGTAATTTAAAAATCTGTAAACATGGACCTTAATCTAAACTCCTTCTAATTTAGTGTTTGTTTAGTTCCAGTGTAATCTAACTTCTGGCAGACACATACAAAGGAAGATTTGATGCCTTACCCCTTAAGCAAAGAGCAATTAATGAGCACCAAAATTCCAAAGGAACCATGAGAGATATTTTACCTATCTCATCGGCAAAAATTACTATAAGCGATTTCTTATGACACCAAATCAAATATTAATGTTCCTTCATATTACTCTTAACATTAAAAATCGTCACATTTTAAATATTAAATCCACAACTAAAATAAGATTGGAAAATTACTTGCAAAAAATGTGTTAGATAACTATGCCCTGTAATAATATAAATTGGCAGTTGGATCTAGGTGCCATTATCAAGAATCACTGCCCCACTGAAGTAGAAGAGATATACAGGCACATGCTCTGACTCAGAACGTTTCCAAAATTATGTCAGAGAGGTACAAGGTAGTAGTACAATTAGACACAAGAGGAAAAGTTGCTGCATACTGTTAGTTTAGTCTAAGCAAAGCAGCAGAAGCTTCTTTTGAGAATGCTGATTTCTTCCTTTTAGTTTCACAGGTACCTCTGGCATGCCTAGGTCTTCTCTACTGCCCTTCTGGCACTGAGCTTTATATACGTTCATTTATACATAAGCACGCAGCTCTAACTTTTTTCCCAACTCCAGTAAAACAGTCAGTGGCTAACGCATCTGCCTAGACCAGTAAGAATGCCAGCAGTTATTGAAGTGCCACTCCTATATGCAAATACCACATCACATATCCTTTAACAATTTAGGAAACCAAGTACAAGTAACAATGTTATTTCCAACTGAAAGCTGAGAGTATTACACGGATTCATTCTGAATTTTTAGGTTAACAGTGATTTTCAAGCTTTAGATTTGGCTGGTTTATAACTCTAGATAGAGTCCAGCCTCAAGCTCACGGACTCCTCTTTAATTGAGCAACTGTTTCCCCAGGCCCTCCAGCCATTACCATTTCCATACACTCCCCATGTGCTAATGAGCATGTTCAGCTGGTAATGTCATAGCCACAGTGGTGCAATAACGGACCAGAAAGGGCTTGCACAGGCCAAGACGGCATCCACACCACCATTACCTGGATAACCTAATGCTAATAGCATCTGCTGTATTGCACAGATGATGTACTGCTCAAGCTCCTCAGAGAAAAGTGATGACTGGCCAGACCAGAACTTTATTTTTAATAGTTTACCTATGATTTTTTTTTACTATTTTGAAAACAATAAAGTCCTGGAATCATACCTACTGATGCTATACTCTGTATACAGAGCTTTGAGATCTCACATGCCTTTTCTCCCCGATCTGCTTTCCTGCCCTTAAAAAACACATAGGCAGCAAATTTCCCAACTGATGCTCTCATCCACTCATTTCTTAATCCTCAACCTTACTTATTTTGAATAGTAAATTACAGGAGGCGGATGTCTGGCTTGATACTATTACCCCAACCACATAAAGTATTATCTGGTTATGACATGCAGACTGGTAAGGACAGGGATGACAGATACTTAACAGGCCCTTCTGAGTTCCTGCGGAATAAAAATCATAGTAATGCTGTCCAGGTTAACTTATCTGCTGATTAAAACACCTGTTCCCCAGTGGAGTTCTGAGGAGACCAGATACCACAGAAATTAGTAGAAAAAAAATTGATATATGCTAATTTTGTAACACTTTCATCTTTGGGAGCAGAAGTCTCTCTCAACTCCGTAACCAAGACAAAACGTGGCAAAAAAATATTCTCAGATTTTTGTACTGTAGGCTAAAAAAACTCTCTACATTTCCTCCCTTCAAAAAAATAATTGGTCTTTTCCTTCTCACATTATCCAGTATTGAAGAGCCATTCATTCCAAATCACATAGGATACAAACCAGGGCTTCTTCAACCTTCAAAGCTGTCAGCTTCATAGTTGTCTAAATTTATTTCTTATTTCAAGAGAACACTGCAGTTTATGTAATGCTTCTTGAACAACAATGCATTTTCCATATGATTTGGGATTTGTTATCTGGTATGCTAATAGAAGTTAAATTTATGACTCTCAAATGTCTATCTGCCTTTACTCTGTCAATTGTAAAGTTATATCTTTACTATGGACCAACACTTTTTTTTTCTAAATAGTCTTCCAGACTGTATGTTGACTTGCTTACTATTCATTCTTTCCTACCCAATTCAAAAATAAGAAAATCTCTGCTGGCTGCTGTAACTACATAAAGAAATTAATACAAAAGTTTTGCATTG
>NW_020799155.1:1366192-1378260 GCF_003259725.1 Athene cunicularia | reverse complement strand
GGAGGGGTGGGGGGGAGTTTCCTTAATTTTTAAATACCTAAGCATATTTTTTAACAGTCAATCTCATTAAAACTACCATTATCCTTAAACAAGATATTTTTCTCAAAGAAAAAGCCTTATCAGACTCATTGGTAGAAGTGAGAAAAAAGCAAACTTTAATTAGCTATGTATCAAGACCAAATGAGAGGTAGTTCTGTATCTGTGGAATACACAGTAAATACTAATAGAAAGGTCATAAAGTGTTTATCTTCCAATAAACAGAAGAAAATGCAACTCCTGCTACAGTTCTCAGCTTTCCCTTCCTTAGAAAAGGAAAATTAAATATATTATGAATAAAATAGAATGAAGTATCAGGTAGTTAGGATAAAACTAATAAACCACAACTTTTGCACACCATGCTGTTTGTACATTTTAAAAATAATGCTAAGGAAAGTTTAAAAAGTTCCCTTTCTAAAATATTGCACTTACAGGCAAAGTGTTAATGTCTGTAGAAAGACTAATGGTTTTCCAACATATTTCTTTGATAAATGGGTTAAGTGAATTAGATTTTTTTTTTAATTAAGTTGGTCCCCTGCCTGGAGCAGAGAGAGTTGTTTACCCACAATGGCCATGAAATTCCTTGTGTTTGATGGTTTAATTATCTCCCCTTTGCCTGGTAATTCTTTTAAGTCATTTCTTTTTGGATAAAAAAAAAAAAAAAAAAAAAAAAAAAAATTATCTGTCTGTCTTTCTCTGTTCAACCCTATGAACTTACTTACACTTTGTGTCCCCTTCTTAACATATGATGACTTTTAGGTTGATGGACTAAGGCATTCTTTATTTTAGATACAGCATAAATTATTTTCTTTTCAGTTACCTGAGCAGTCCATGGTCATGGACAATACGCAGACACCTGCTACCTACAGATATTACAAGATCTTAATTTTGTTTACTTGTTCAGCTGCATCATCCATCAGACGCAGGAAATTCTACTAAGAGCCCAGCAAGTTACATGCCTCTCCCATCTCAATGCTAGGTCCTGGCTTACACTGATTGTGCTAGTAGTCTGGGTACAAGAACTACATCTGAAAGCTATGAATATCCTTCGCTGGGCTAGCAAGGGAACAGCACTATCTGGACAGAAATAGAACAAGTTGAAAGATAACTATATACGAAGAAAGAGCAAAAAACAGTATCACTGACTGTAATAAGAGGACAAGATAACTGCAGCATGTCAGAGACTTTTCAAGTTTCCCTCACTAATGAACACAGGAGTAGTGACCACTTCTCATTAAGTTTCAAAAAATAACTACATGCACCTTCCTTTAAAAAACAACAAAAAAAAGACTGCTTAACAGTATGTGAGAATAGAATTTCCTTTAGTTCAAGGTCTGCTTGACCAACAGTAGTTCTACATATAAAACTTAAATTACATCTTCATAAAGAATTGAAACAAACTAAACTTATTTTTATGAACAAATTAGAACAAACTCAGATCTTTTTATCTCCCAAATAACCATCAAGACTAACATTACGGGACAATCTGAAAAGCAAATCCTGATCACCAAATTACCAAATGGTTTGGGTTGGAAGGGATCTAGATCATCTAGTTCCAACCCCCCTGCCATGGGCAGGGCCACCTTCCACTCGCCCAGGTTGCCCAAAGCCCCGTCCAACCTGGCCTGGAACCCTTCCAGGGAGGGGGCAGCCACAGCTGCTCTGGGCAGCCTGTGCCAGGGCCTCACCACCTTCACAGGGAAGGATTTCTTCCTCATATCTAATCTAAATCTGCCCTCTGTTAGTTTAAAACCATTACCCCTTATCCTGTCACTACAGGCCCTCGTAAAAAGTCGTTCTTACAAGTCATCTTCTTATTATTAATGAACAGCCACAGTAGGGTCTCCCTGGAGCCTTCACCAGGCTGAACCAACCCAACTCTCTCTGCCTTTCTTTAGCAGAGAGTTGTTCCAGCCCATTGATAATTTTTGTGGCCCTCCTCTGGACCCACTCTAACAGGTCTGCGTCTTTCCTGTGCTGAGGACTCCAGAGATGGATGCAATACTCTCATGAGAGCAGAGTAGAGGGAGAGAATCCCCTCGCTTGACTTGCTAGCCATGCTTCTTTTTGTGCAGACCAGAATACAATTGGCTTTCTGGGCTGCAAGTGCACATTCCCAGCTTGCTTCTAATTTTTCATCTACCAGTATCCCCAAGTCCTTCTCAGCAGGTCTGCTTTCAATCAGTTCCTCACCCAGTCTGTACTGATACTGGGGATTGCCCTGACTCAGGTACAATACCTTGCACTTCTCCATGAGGTTCACATCTGCCCACTTTTCTGAAGCCTAAAAAGGTCCCTGTGGATAGTAAAAGTTTAACATAGTGGGTCTAGATCTGAAGCTTACCACAGGGTATCTAGAAATGAGGCATTAGAGACCTTGTGAGGCCAGGACATTAGGCCAGGCAGGCCAAAGGAAAAGGAAACCAGGAAATAAATAGGAAAGGCTGGGTTTTGTGCTTGCATTGTATAAACAGCACAACAGACAAAGAACAGGGCACGTTATCATGGCTCAAAATTAGTAAAAGACAACCAGAAATGTTTCAACAAGATACTCACAAATCCAGATTAAAAGACTGAAGATTCTGCTCTCCATGACCCAAATGCACCCTGTCACATTTCCACCTCATAGAGGGAGTCAGTCTCACATGCGAACATTAAGGAGGCAGCCAGCTCATCATCTCCTCATACATACAGAAGTTCTCTAAACATAAACAGGGACAAAACAACCTTTGAGGTAAGATGGAAAGTGGCCAAGCACACAAAGACTTAACTTCATTGTTAAAGATGCAGGGAAAGCTGCAACATTGAGACTTTTTGTGGCATATCCCTTTGTTTCCCATCTGGTAGGAAAATTTCCACTAGCCCTGATGGTTTTGTGACTCCCTAGAGGTTCTATGCTCTGCAGACACTAGCTCTCCTCCAGTTTCTCACTGCCATTCTAACAGAATTAGACCTCACTTTGCCTGTACAAGGTATCAGTACATTTGACCAAAATGCAAGTCTAAGCCTCAGCTCAATGCAGCTTTTCAAGATGGGACCTATACTTCCTTCCAAGATATCAGCACTTCTCTCTCTCTATCCTGTCCCTTCTGTGCATTTCCAGAATCAATACGAGGGTCTTCGTTACTAATAATTTTAAAATTGCATTTTAAAAATTAAGCTCAGAACAATTATTTTTTTTTTTAGAAAACAAAACCCAGAAGTCAAGATCTTATAGAGTGCTTCCTCAAGCTTCAGTAAACTTAAAGCACTGCAAATGGGGTCAGAACCTGCTCCCATCACTTAGGGAGGTGAGAGATATGTGACATTGCTGACTATACAACAAAGGCTCTTTTGAATTATTTACTACAGCAGAACTAACAAATCATCTGGATGTAAAGCTGCAACAACTGCTCCAAATAAAGAAATGAAAAGCTAAGGTCATAACTGATGGGCCAGTATTGTCTTTTAAAATAGCTTAAAAATATATCTTCTGCTATGTTTTCACTATTCGTGCACTTCACAATTCAGTTTTCATAAAAATATTTCACCTTAACCTTCAAACTATAGTGGGAGACATTGCTCTTTCAGAACACAAAAATAGATTCTCAAAGCTGATGTTTTTCAGAACCTAGGAAGTATCTGACAAGAACACAAATCCCTACAGATGAGGGCTAGATCTTTATCAGTATTTAATTTAAAATAGGCAAAAGGCACATATGTTTTGGGGTGGTTTGGTATTTTTTTTTTCCCCCAACTGGAATGTAATGGCAAAGCTATAAAAAAAAAAAAAAAAAAAAAAAAAAAAGTAACCACAAACCTCAGGTAAAATTCCACTTTACCTGCACTATGTTGTTTTGATGAACTAGATCAGACAGAGGAGGAAAAAAAATAGATCACTGCTTCAGGCAAAATGCCCAAGCATGTCATTCTATTGTAACATACCAAACTGGATTATTAAGGTAATTTCAGTACACTGAAAATGAATAACCATAATTTTTCTTTCGAAAAAGAATACAGTTTTTCCATGTTCTGTTGTTGATATAAATCTTAATAAATATTCATAGATAACTCTAGGACACGTCATTAGCAAGCTGTTCAGCAAGTTGAGCAAGTGCTGAATTAGGTATTTTAAATAATTATTATAAATGTATCTTCTCATAGTAACATGGAAACAATTGTAGCATGTTTCTTAGTGGAACATCAGATTTACTTAAATATGATAATGCTACCACCTAGAAGATGACTGCAAGGTTTGACTATACTAAAAAAATAAGTGGGCCACTCCAGAAGGGTTAGATTCCCTTCATCCTCACTGCTCCTGTAAGAAGTGACTTGTCCTCAGGAGCTCCCGAGGCTTTATCTGGGACTCTTCACCTTGTCTCCAAAATCAGTATCAGTAATTCCTCCAACCTGCGTCCATGACCACAGGTAACAGAGAAGAAGGCTGTATGTGCAATTCACAACTGAACCACTTGTGATAACAGAACCAGAGGAATTTTCTCCTACACGTGCAAAAATGTCAAATAACAAGTCTCTACCTTCCTTGTAACATCGTACTACCAAGAACAGTAAGCGTAGAGGGTTCACTTTGGTAGTTGCACAGCATGCCATGGGCATGATACACTCAGGAGCATCCCAAACACTTCAGCAGCCATGAAACTCATTCTCAGGAGTAAAGTTTTAGAGGACAAGTTGGTGGATCTCAAACAACAGCCAAGTGCTAGTCCAGAACAAAAATATCAGGAAACTGGGTGACGAACCTTTAGGTTGAAGGGGAAATTAAAAATCAATAGGACTGATACCATCACACCTGCATAGATCAAGCCTCCTCAGCCTTTATGAAACACAAACCCAAACCGGACAAAGGGATTTCAGTTTGCACATGATCATGGCTGGAGGTGAGAGCACTGGACACCAGATCAGTTTATTTCTGGAGTACTTCTGATATGTGTCGAAAATAAACTGCCATTTAATCCCGCTTCCATGTCTGTATTCCTTTCACCCTGTGAGTCAGTCAGTGACTTCTCAGAGTATGCTTTTGTCGGATCTGCTCTGTCAGGTTCCCACACATCTCTAGATCACTCTTCTGCTGCAAACTCTAGGAAAACTCCTATTCACATTAATATGGGCACCCATAACTTCTTTTGGAATAAACTGGTGTTTAACATGCTGCTTCTTTTGTGCAAGGTTACCGCAGTTTGCCATTCAATTAAGAGCACTAAACAAAACAAAAAAATTATCGATGAATTCCAAACCAAAAAGATCCAAACTGAGTCGTGGTAGCTCAATTTACGCTTGGAGTTCAAGCACCAGCTAAGATTCTGAGCTGACAAGGAGAATTTGCACAAGGTTTCCTAAGATAAAAGTTAAAGCTGAATTTTCAAAAGACTACACAAACATAGAGGGACACTATTTACTGTGTCCCTCAAAGACCCATATCCACACAAGCGATATGTCTCCAAGCATGGGTTTACTGCAACATCAACATTTTCTGCTGGTAAATCTTTCCCATTATCTTCAAAATACTGATCTTACAGGTATCAACAGCACCTAATGTTTTCTTCTGTAAAAAGCATTAGAACAGTAGCAGAAAAGCAAGGAAATTAAAGTATTATTCCCTCACTAAACACTCCTACAGTTTTATAGTACTTTCCTATCTTCTACTTAAAAAGAGTCATTATCAGAAGTTGGTATTTTATACAATATTGTTTCCTCAAACACATTCAGCATGTCATGACTTAAGCTTATGCAGTCTTCTTAATTTACCACCAGACTGATTACTGATCAATTTTAGTGTGCAGTACTATATATATTTACATATATATTTTGACAGCCTGAGTACATTTAATAATCCCAACATGCAGAGAGCTTTGCCTTTTCCAATACGCAGGGCCAGAGAAGCTATTGTGACCATGCTTTTCACGTTTGTCAGAGAAAGAAAATCCAATTTATAAAAACGTAAAGCTTTCATGTGGTGTTACATCAAACTGATTTCTCGTTTCACTTGCAAATATATTACAAAGCAGTTCAACTGTGCACACAACCTTTATAGGCTGGGTCCTCCAATGCCTCTTGCTTTTCATGCTTTAGCATAGAAATCTATCTCTAGGCTATCACATCTTGATGGTACAGAAACCGATTTAAAGATTTCTGGTAAATGTTATTTTCTCCACCTTGATCAGAATTTTTGTATAATCAGACACCACTAAAGGAAAACTTTGAAAGCACTCCAAGGTATATTAACAAAGGAGGACAAGTGTCCTAACTCCCATTCTCACTTAAGTCCCCTTCCAATGCTTGAATAACATTATCGGACTTTTTGAGGCTCATATAGATCATATTTTAAGTGACTGACATCACAGCAACTGGTTTTATATGTATCACACACATAGACACTTTCTGTAAGGAAAAGACAATAAACTTTAACAGTACATTCAATGTGACACCAGTAATTCGCCCTGAAGATTATGCACAATTTAATCTCGAAAGTGTGCACAATTTAATCTTAAAAGTGTGGCAGCTTCTACTGGGTTTGTTAAGAATTTCAAATGTCTTAAGGCTTCTGCATATTTTACACTGCCATCTAGTGTAGGCTACATTCATTCTCCAAGCTTCCAACTGTCAGCACCTGAGGTATCCAAAACCAAAAAAACTTCCATAAAAATAGCCGCCACCACTTTTTTTTTGATATGACTTGGAAAGAATCAATTCTTAAAAGGAAAAGGCTACACTAGCAAGCTGAAACAAAATACTAAGACTTAAAGCTGAGACCAAAAGTAGGAAAAGCAAAAAAAATTCATAGATAAAATGAAGAATGATATACATGTATTTTTAACTTGATGGCTAAATAATTATCAGATATGACTCATTTGGAAAAATGTACAATGTAGATTCACTAAGTGAAAACTTAGTGAAAACTTAGAAATCAGTGCAGGTTAAGCATCTGTGCTTGCATAGAAACTACAGATCAAGTTAAACAGTGTTTCTCGAGAAACAGGTCTAAACTGAGAATGCTTATTTCAATGTATTTCTTTTAAAACAGGTGTTTCTTTGTCATTTACATCCTCTAGCTTTATTCCAAGGTTTAATCACTGGATCACCACCTGATGAGCCTAATCATACTGCTCGAGAAGAAAGAGCTGTTGCGCAGGTCTGAAGGAAAGTTTGCCTCACAATCAACTTGCCCCAGAGAGCCAACATTGTCATCTTTATCAATTCCAGCTAACACTGAGAGGCTACGCCATGTGGCCGTCCTACAAAAGCCACATGAACTGTGTGTCATAACAGAGAATAACACAGATATAGTGTAGCTCTATAGATGTCTCGGGGGGGAGGGGGGGGGACACAACCCACACACTTACTTTGCTAAAGCAAAAAGGCACTTTTCATACACACTCCAACTTACAGATTATTAATACGAAAAATTAAAGCTCTTATCAGTTGAAAGTATATTTTTAAAACTATAAATATAGCAGACTGACGTTACTCTGAACGTCAAATGCAGTATCTCCTACTCTGCGTACCAAATTCTGTTCTCGTTTACAGTATAAACTGGAATAACACATTAAAGAGATTTATCTCAAAATTATGTCACTATGGCAGAGAGAGTAATTTCATCCTATAAAACTCAGTTCTACCAATACCTGTTTTCTTTAGCCATTTCCACATACACAAAGTAAAAACCAGGCAGAGCAGCAATGTTACCGCTGTAATGGAAACACTGTACAATACCAAAGTGTTGATGCATTCTGCTTAATGCTCCATTTGCACCGCAGTAAATACACAAGATACCAGGTCCCATTTAGCGCCTAGACTCTTATACCCATTTTCATGGTTTTGAGTCATTTTCATAACAGAAATATGCACCCTAGGTTCAGTGCATCTTACTAACTTCGCTGTAATATGCTAAGATCACAGTTTATAAACAACAGAAAAACCTGATGGTACATAAAAAACTGTCAAAATACAATAAAAACTTATTTCCCGTAAGACTTTCTCCCTCTTAATTGTCCATTACACATGCACCTCTTACAATTACAATAAAAACCTGAGTCTTCTTAGTGCCTCATATTAAGAGATTTCACTCTATTTACCAAATTAGTGATTTTGCAGCAGGCAAGAAACTCTTATTGACAAGTGTACAACTAACAGAATTAAAGAAATTGACACAAATGAAAGTGGTCTAGTTATGCATATATGGTAAGTTTAACAGAAAAAGGACCCCAGACTTAACCCAGACTGACTTTACTACTATACTCAGGATAAACTTTCACTGAGGTCACAGCATCGGGAGAAATTTCATAGAAACAGGATACAGAACAACACAAAAAAAAAA
Source organism: Athene cunicularia (assembly GCF_003259725.1). Taxonomy (NCBI): domain Eukaryota; kingdom Metazoa; phylum Chordata; class Aves; order Strigiformes; family Strigidae; genus Athene; species Athene cunicularia. The sequence continues at coordinate 1,369,907 of NW_020799155.1, read as the reverse complement.
AAAAAAAAAAAAAAAAAAAGTGGATTTGACTTTTAATAACATGGCACATAGTGACAGAGGACAAACTCAGCCTGCCAAAGAAATGAGCTTGATAAACAGCATCACATTTAACAACTTTGACACAGTATGGTCAAGTAAGCACCTTTAGCTTGTGTTGTCTTCCATATTTTCATTAAATAGAGCCTTCTTCAACATTAAAAGCATTCTAAAGAAATCTATGGGGCAAATTCCCTGACAAACTGGAGGAGGAGGCTCAGTTTGTCAGGCTGAGGCAAAAAGCCTATTGGCATCCTAACCTATGGAACTCAGAATTAAACCTCCTGTGTAGCTACAGAGTTGAAACTACTGTAAACAGTACCGTCCTGCCCGGTCTCTTCTGGATTCAGAGGAGTGGTAAGTTTGATAGAACTTGGATCAAAGACATCTTAGAAGCAGAAATATTTTACATTTTTCAACAGTCCCACTAAAGATTCTGCACCCACTGTTGAAGCATGTAACCAAACTACCATTGCAAACTTGAGTTTGTATATGCTAGAGTAAGTGTATACAGTTTGCTCTATTCACTCACTCCCTCTTAAAAGGCAAACCAATAGAAGTACCATGTACAGTGTAAGATGTCTATTTCACTTTTCAGAATACCTTGCCAAAAAGGTATACAAGACTTGGAAGACAGACAATGTATTTTGCCCCCTAACAGCAATTTTCATAGTAGAACACATTGTCTAAGACTGATTCATTGTCTGAGATCCTGTCCATCTTTATTTTACTTATGATGACAGAAGAAATGGGAAAAAACCTCTTCCCTGGGAATGGTCTGCTACTGACCTGGACAAATTAAGTGGATCTACCTTTGCAGATTATAGTGAAAATACACTAGAGAATCGTCCATCATTAGTTTACAGTTTTCCTCTTCATAATATTCAGCTGGCAAGCAGTTAGTCTTCCAAACAGCAGGAAACTGAAATTCACAATCCTCAACACCTTCTTAGAATTGCCAGTGTGGATTTAGTATCAAGAGAAGTAAGTATTTCTAATTAAGATCCTCTATCACGTTGAAGACATCTGTGAGCTGAAGTCCAGCACTCAAATCTTGCACAATCCAGCCAACCTTTCAAGGTTTGCCTCAGGTTTTCTGTAACAGATCAACTATCCAGGAGCCTGATAAGATAACTGACCAGATCTTTATCTGTCAGAGTTTTAAAAAAAAAAAAAAAAAAAATCTTAAGGGCTGCAAAAGCAAAATCAACTGTGACTGCTCCTGAAGAATGAGATGGAGAATCTGGGACAAAATCGTAGCAAGACTGACAGGTTTGTAGGTGATATCAGGAAGCATGGGGAGGGCTCCTAAACCCAGGGTAAGCAGTAGGCAAGACCCAAGGCTTGGTGAGGCCAGGCCTACCAACTCTCCCTAAATAACATTTCAGCCTTCCGTCCACTCTGTGTTTGACACGTGAAGCTAGATTTCCTCGTTATTTTAAAAAGCCAAGGGAAAAATGTTTCACAGAATTTGGTTGATATCCGTCCAAATTACTTTGGAAGAAGGAATCCTTCCTCAAAAGTGTGATATTACCATTCATCAATGGTAATAATAAAATGTCCATGTAATACAGAAGACTTAATGAAACTAGTCCTTCCTAAAAACTTCCATCAGTCAGAGCATCTGGCATACAGGAAAGGTTATGAAAATATAAATTAGGGAGAAAAAAACTTAGCCCAAGTGCTTAAGAATGCTAGTTCAAGCTATCATAAATTTTGAAGAAACATTAGTTTTGGGAGTAACTGTCTGCCTTTCAGTTTGTCTTTCTTAGCAAACTATCTTACTTTCTCCTGTAAATCTGTTACGTAAACCCAAAAAGTATTGATTTCATATTTCTCCACAGAAGTCATATGCTAAAAAAAGATACCTGTAACAAGGTAAATAATTCAGCAGACATATCAATCCCACTACCGTTGCCCAAAATTAATAACGAATTTAGGCTGGGCCTATTCGAACAACTACTTCACCTGCAGCCTATCTCACAGCCTGCACTCTTTACTGTCAACCAGCAGCGCTGTCCTCCACAGGCTGACTTCGACGCCCCAGGCAGATCTTCTACTCCTGTTTTTTTTTTTGTTGGGGTTTTTCAGATTTTTTTGTTTTCTTGCAGTACAGTAGACTTCCAGGTATGAAGCACAGTATTAATCAGGCATTTGGAGTCACAAAACCTTCAGCTAATGTTGTGAATTCTTCAGGTCAGATCAGAAGGCTAAGGAGAAAGTCACAAAGGAGGATCTGTAGGAGGCACCTGGATATACCTGCTCAAACCGATACACCTTAACCTGAGGAAGAGAGAATTCTTTGATCAAAAAGAACTAAGGCAGCCTCACAGATAAGTCTCTCCAGAGAAACCAGAGCAAAGGAGAGATCAGCAGCACTTTTGCAAGGTTTGAGGAACCCATGGAGAACTGGAACTCAAAGCTTTAGGTAGTCCAAGAGAGTCAGTAAAAGAAAAGCTTTACTTTAAAGAAATATTTAATCTTATCTTGAGCACTGTTGAAACTCTGCCAGGACACAAAGGAAAAAAAAGCAAAAATAGGGCTCTGAAGTAGTAACACTGCCACATGATCCTACTAATGTCATCCAGGCTGTTAAAATCTCACAGGACTAATTTCTGCTCATATTAATCTTATGACTTGTATCTTAATTTTAGTGAAATTATCAGAATGCATGAAGTAAACAGCATTCAGTCCTGCATGGGTAGTTACAGTAATGAGGACCTAGATGCACAAACCTGATTCAATATACAGGTCCACAGGACAAAAAACCCTGAGATACCACAGGGCTTCAAAGCTACTTCAAATTTAACCAAGTAAAAAAAAAAAAATTATATTAAAAAAAAAAAAAAGATTGGAACACCACCTTATTAAAACTGCTATCACACCTGCAAATACTTATCTGCATATAAGAAGTTTTGTTAGTAACCAATTATTTACATAAACTCTTACTTTAATACAGACTGAGAAACAGACATTTTCCCCCATCATTCTTGCTATGTAGACATCCTTTAAATATAGATAGAGGGTGCCTGCAAACCAGTGAAGACTGAAAATTAGTCTCGGTTTTGAGATTCAAAGCCAGATTTAAATGGCATATATATGGCCTGATTTTAATGTATCTATTTTAACACACCATTAATGGGTAAATAAACAAGTAAATTTCTTCTGGCGAGGAAGACAAATGGAAACATAATTACACATCAGATGAAAACACAGCTCCACATAGACTTCGTCCTACTATTTTTATTTCAGATAAGGCACCGGGTTAGCTTGGGGGGACCAGTAGAGCAAGATAGAAGAGGCTCTGCCATCCGTGCTTCAAAATCTGTATGTCATTTTGGGGGACAGAAAACAGAGCTCCGCTCGATCACAGTTCAGAAATTAAATATCATCCCCCATTCCCCCCCCCTTTCCCTGGCTGATACAATTTCAAGTTACAACTCCGCTCAACTTAGGCGTTAGACCTTTCTTGTTGTTTCCATCACGTTTCAGCAGACGCCGTTATGTGCGAGATGGGGGTCCTACAGCTCCCTTAACCCCTCAGTGGCTCCCCGCCTCGTTAGCCAAGTGCCCCCAACTTTCAAACGCGGCAGAAACCCGCTGCAAACCAGCCCCTCAAGTCCCCCCGCAACGCCCCTTCGGAGGAGCCACGGCCGCAGCTGCGGGGCGGGGGGGAAGG